>NC_084794.1:119268417-119571447 GCF_963169125.1 Humulus lupulus
GATATAGAAATGATTCTCAGTATTGTATATATACATATATATATATAATATGATTCCTTTAAAAAATAATAAATAAATAAATCATAATATGATACATTGTTATATGATTAATGTAATTAAACCAAACGTTTGATATTTTGGTGGTGGGTAAAGGTTCTGCAAATTATGATCATGAAAGCGACGGCTGCTGATGAAATGTACCCTATGTGTTTAATTTGTCCATTGATTTGCCCCATTACCAACCAATAATGCTCAAAACAATGCAGATCAATTAAAATGGCAAAATGATACATCTTTATGTTGGTTGTTGACATTTATATAACACGTTATTGAATCATTTAATCTAATATAATGTCCTAACTTTTTCCATCAGGTTACCAATTTTATAAAAAAAATCATAAATATTATAATATATCATTATTAACAAAATACCCCCCACGCACTTACATAGCAACAGAAAATTTCTCAAAAAGATTAACAAATATTCTCCACAGAATTAACTTTCCTTTTGGATTACTTATTTACCTTACCAATGATATAGCTGTTTTGTTTTAGAAAATTATGAACCGACATTTTTCATGTAAGTATACTTTTTCCTAAATATATGACAATCCAAATTTATTCAAAAATATTTATATTAATGTGAACAAATATGTAAATAATAATGCACCAAAAAAACAAAAAGAAGAAGGGTGCAACTGAAAAGGGGAGAAAAAGAACCGAAAGAAAAAATTTGATTGCTTATATTTCAACTAATTATTAATTATCTGTATATATATAATACCAACATTCAAGAATAGTAGAACTTTTCATATATATAATTCTTCTGTAACTACTTCCTTACTATTCCCATGCTCATATATAATATATATATATAAACAGAACTAAAATGCTTAAATACAAATTGTAAAACTAATAAAGAAAAAGTTAACAATTAAACAAAGAAAAAAAAACAAGAGAAGAAAAATGCCTGGCTTTCCCATGTACGCCGCTTATAAATATATATTTACTTTCTTGGTGGATGAAATCTCACCAAGTAATATAATATATATTATTCCTCATCCTATGCCAACCGATTATCACCGTGTTTACAGCTTGAGTACCTCCCAAAATGAGTGCCAGGAAAACTATGTAAAGCCTTTGGAGAAGATTATCACTTCCCATGAAACTACATGTTTCTTCTTCTTCCTCTTCATAACTCTTCTTCTTCTTCGTGCTCTTATTAAAAACCTAAAATAGTAGCTAGAAGTATGGAAGAGAAACTAGAAGTAGAAAACTTTTTTGGGTTTCACAGAAAAGAAAATTAAAAAAAAAAAAAGAAGGGAGAAGAAGAAGAAGAAAGAAAAAAAGGTTGTTCCCAAGAAGATGACGAGCGTTTCCCGTTAATGTTGTTTTCAAAGGAAGAGGGTTTAAATTTCTCAAAGGTGGGTCCATATCATAATAAGAGAGAAGAGAGAAGACCCTTTATGTTTCACACGTTGGGAGTGTTCTCTTTGTCTTCTTTTCCCTACAATGACTTTTAGGCCCTTCTACTTAATTCAACTAACCACAATGACTTTTTTTCTTTATTATATAATACTCTTTTCTTTAATAATAATGGCTTTTGGTGGTTTCTCAACAAAGTTTAGCTTGATTTATGGAACAATATAAATCCAATTTTTATGCTAATTAATTTTTATTTTAAAAGCTTCGAGTAGTCCTCATCACCATCCTAGCTATATGGTTTATGTTAATTCATGATGTGAATAGTTTATTGTGTTTTTGTGTGTATACTATGTTAGAAGTTTGGAAATATTTGTTTATTGAATCCTACTAGCAATTATTAATTACTATTATTTTTTTAATATCATTTTCTCTGGCCACCGTTTTAATTGTCTTGGTCTAACCTTTCCTTCATTGAATATTGGCTTAAATTTTTGGAATAACAATTAATGACATTAATCAATATTAAATTGCTGGGAATAGGTGAATTGATGTTATCGACGAATATATGAGTTTATATGCTTTTTCAACGGTCTTGATTATGATTCCACGCCATCATTGATGGCTTCATTTATTTTCTTCCACTTCTCATGATTTATTAAAATGAAAAAGGAAAACATGCTACAGCTATTGCTGATATAATTAATTAGAATTAGAAATTAAATTATATGCTACTTTGATTGATTGGTAAATAAGATTTTATTTTATATTTTAAATAAAAAAATGTTGGTATTGTTTGATAAATTTGTGATGAGTTGTTATTAGTGTTGTTTGATTTTGATGGCATTGGTAAATGTCGTTATTACGTACATATCAAGGCATCTACGGAGAGAGTACATGCTACGTATTACATGACAAAGAAAAAATTGCTTGCCATTTCGGTTGAGTTTTAACTTTGCTCTCTGGGCACACATTTGTCCCGGCCATCGGCCTCTTAATTTTACTGCATATACGAAAAGAATTTAATATATGATCATTCTTGGTTTTTTCTATTTAATACTGATTAGTTGAAACGTGAAGCAGAATATATAAAGCCAACTTTAAAGACAACACAATTGTACCATTAATATCATTTACGAACAGAAGACACATACTGTATAAACAGATGATTTTTGAATCTTTTGGTTGCTCAAATAAATTATAAAAAAAAGTGTTTTCCTTGGAAAATTTTGAAATTAATTAGGAATAATTGTGCCTACAAACTTGCTAAATTGATATGTTTACTAGTTTTTTCGCTAACAAGTAATTAAAATAAAGCTCAATGAAATAAAGAAAGAGACACATGAATTTACATGGTTCATGTTATTAATTAACCCTAGTCCACCAATCACTTATATTAGGATGAGCTTGGAGGTTTCAAGCTCCTATGGAGTTTTAGGTAGCATTTTGGCAATGATATGAATACAAAAGTATGTGATACTTTACAATGTGTGCCCTACCCATATTTATAAAGGCTGAGGACAATTAATTCCCTAATGAGGGGTAATTACAATTATCCTCCCTTAATGGGGCATTAAATGAACAATAATAATATTTTCCATCATATAATATGTTGGTGGGCCCATACATATCAAAATGATCCCAATTACGAGTTTTCAGCCCACTATTTTTTGGGGTAGCACGTCCCTGACTGTGTCAAGGGGTAGCTGTATGTTCTACCATATTAGGTGGCATTATGAGACACCCCATTTGTCGATTGTACGGACTGGACACCACGATTTGAGCAACAGTAAATGTCTGACAACCGCTTGTGGTCCAAGGCCGCTGCGCTTGACACCTGACACTCTAGTCCTTACTCGGAGGAGGAGTCTCATAGACCTGGAGGACTTGAATGGAAGAGATATGAGACGGAGAGGACATTCTATGTGGCTCTTGGGAAGTAGCCTTCCTCGAGGACATACTTTAGCAGAGGTGGTGAATGGGGAAAAAGGAAAGGCTTTCTTTTCGGGTGCTCTAGGCGAGCTCTAAAGGACTTAATCAACTTCCGTGAAGACTTAATTACTCTAAATGTATGCCACGTGTCACCTGGTGAAAACACGGACCACATTTTCCTCCCCAAGTTTTCACTCGTCCTCGAACAGTGGAGACATATATTGAGAAGAGTAATTTTGTGGGACGCACTCGGGTGGAGAAGAATGGGCTTCCTCGAGGCCTAACACCCTTGTAAAGGTGATGACACGTGTTGACTCCCTATCGCTGGACCCATCAATTAATGTCATTTAATGAGGGGTCTTTCCCATGCCCAAGACGTTTATTCCGCACCCAATGTGTCTTTTCACGGAGTACCCAAGGCGTCATTTTCCCATTTTTTGATCATGATCCATGCCTTGGTAACTGTGAGCGTTGGATAACGCTCGAGTAAGTATTCCCTAGGTGATCGATGGTCAGGGTTGAATTGCTTTTCTGGCGACACTCCTTTTCCTTAGAAATGTTTTCACCCAGAGGAGTCGTCTAGTGGTGGCCGCATGCTCTCAACGCCTCTTTTGTATTCATTTTATGTACAAGACTTGTGTTCATCTTTTCATTTGTTCTAACTTAATGTTTTCTCCTTTGCAAAAAAAATGGGGATGGCAGATGCCATTCGTGCAAAGAGGTAGCGGTTGAAGGGTCCAGCCCAGATTGATGCTCCCGCGGCACCTGCAGTTGTGCCCACGATCCGTGTGGAGGTTTCCGCGGCCCAAGCTCCGGGGCCCGCGATCCAAGAAGTGGTTCCCATGGTGGTGGATCCACTTGTGATCCACCTCTTGGGTGGATCTCCCACCCCCAGGGGGAATGCCTAGGGCAGAGCTAGCTCAGAAGTCTCTCGAAGTCCGGGACAACCCAGGAGCTGAGCTTCTCCGGCTGGTGATACTCCCAGAATTCTGTGAGGGGGAGGACCTTGACAGGTATCGGGTGATTGTGGAGCATTTCAACTCTCACCAGGAGGAAGAGGAGCAATCCTTCCAGGTGTTGGGTGATCGCAATCGCCAATACAAGACCAAGAAGGGCCGGCCCCCAGTGCCTCCAATCGATAGGACCGAGTTAGAGTCGATTTTTGTAGAGAAGTTGGGAGACATTATCACACCACTAGTGGCAGAGATCCTCCAAGGGATAAGCTCCACCATGTCGAGATGACCCCTCGCAACATTGCGAGAATCGACAATGACAATGAGCTTGTCCTTCTCGCCTCATGTCGCTACTCCACTACCCAGTTAAGCAATCACCCTTTTATCTGTCTTTGAAAACAACTTCTAACTTTGGTATTGACTGTGTTCTTCAATTTTAGTCTATTGTTATGTGTCAGTGCTTGGGGGACATCATGACTATGATGTACTTCAAGCTGAAACAGGCCCAGAAGAAGCTAGACGCATTAAGGGTCTACCAAGGAGTCTCTCCCGAGGAGCTAGAGTGGGTTAACGAGTCATTGGAGGATACAAAGGCTCACTCTTAGGAGCTGGAGAAAGTAGTGGAGGAGAAGCTGACCCGGGCTCAAACATTGGAGGAAAAGCTAACCGAGACGGTCAAAGATGTGAAGGCTCGCTCCAAGGCACTTGAGGAGGCCCTGGACAAAGTAACTGAAGACGTCAGGGTTGCTCGTAAGGAGACCAAGGTGGCCCCAGGAAGAGGCTTCCAAAGCCTTTGATGAAGCCTCGCATTCAGTAGGTGAGGCCGCCAAGGCTTGAGGAGAAGCCACTAAGGCTACTGAGAGGGTTTGAGTGGTTGCGTGATTGAGTGGAGGCCCTTCGGTGCAAAGTGGAGGAGTTGAACTAGAAGGTCGATGTGCGGCCCGAGGACAAAATTTACCTTGCCTGGCTGTGCAACTGGGAAATGGACTTGGCCTTCACCGATGATCCCAGTATGAGACTGCTCTTTGAGGATCGCCTTTGCTTTGATGAGGCTGACGCCATTGCTACTAAAGCTGCCAAGGAAGCTGGCCAAGTCCTAGAGGCGGAATCCATCATCGACATCATTGAGGAGGTTCCTCTCGACGAGATCTAGGCCATCCTTTTGGTTTCTCTTATTTAAGTAATTAGGCTTGTGTGCTACTTTTTGTTGGGGTACAAACATTTATTGCTCGAGCCCTCGAGCACGATTGTACATAAATTTTTGGAAATGCCTCATTCCCTTGCACAAATTACTTGCCTTCTTTCTTTGCCTTTTTACATAACACCTTTTTTACATAGTCTTTAGCAATAATGCAAATTGGACTTAAAATGTACAAAGTTTTTCTCAAATTTTTGACATAATGTAGTATCACAAAAAAATCAATCTGTATAACCTTAAATGCCCTAGTTTGTGCAACTTGGGACTTGAGCCCAAATCTTGGCAACTCGGGTCTTGAAAACCCAAAACAATTTTTTTTGCTTCCAAGTACTTATTGTTTCTTCGCAGGCACTTGGTCCTCGGGAAGTAACTTTGAGTTGTCTAAGTTTAGGAAACTTTGGACTTGTGCTCATGTCTATGCGACTCGAATCATGGAAGCCCAAAATAATTTATTCTCAAGAACTTAGTGTTGCTTCACGGGAACCTAGTCCCTGGAAAGTAACTTTGAGTTCGTTGGTTTGCGTACCCAGTTCATGAGACTTGGGTCTTTTGCTTGAGTCTTGTGTCTAAGTTTATACAACTTTAGACTTGGGTTTGAGTATAGGTGACTCAGATCTTAGACCATTTAACATTTTTGAAGTCGGGAACTCAGAATTTCTTTGTGGGCGCTTAGTCCTCGAGAAGTAACTTGAGTTCTTTGCCCTCATGTTATTTAGGTTTAGGCTTGTGCCCGAGTACAGGCGACTCGGGTCTTAATAACCTTTTTTCCTTTTGGAAATTTGGTACTCAATGTTGCATCATGTGCGCTTAGTTCTCGGGATGTAACTCGAGTTCTCCTCCCTTAGGCTATTTAGGTTTGTTTATGACACTCGGTTTGCCCTCGGGAGCCCGTACAAGATCGTCAAACTAATTTCCCTAGATCATTTCCCGTGAATCCTCACAAGCTTTGACATTAAGTTTACTATGCTCATAATAGGCTTAGTTCCCTAGGTCATAATCCGCAAGCAGTTACCTCTCAAGATGACCCAGCTATGTCGCCCAAGTGATCGGAGACTAGTCTACGTTCACTTGTCCTGGCCAACGAGCGGGTGCTCCTCGAGTAATAAAATGTAAACAAAATAAAAAAAAAATTACAATATAAGCAAATTGTAGAGTCCAAGAACTTTACTTAGCTAAGATAGATAATAGTATGATAGTATTTATAGCATTATCTTTGTTACTGTGGATTTTTGGTTCAGACCGGGAATTATTTGGACACTCATAGTAGTACTTATAGATTTTCTAAGCTTAATCTATAGTTTAAGAATATTAAGTATAACCTAAGGTTTGATTAATGTGACTGATATTAAAGATTATATTTATTATATTATAAGGTTTAGACATCAACCAATAGGATTTTAAGCACATGTTATGAATGGTAATTAAGGATTAAGTATTTTTGAGGATTAAATTAAATTAAGGTAAAGTTTGAATGATATAGGGTCAGTCAGCAGCTTTGAATACGTTAAAGGCTTAGTCAAGGCTGTTTACTCCATTCAAACTTAGCTAAAAATGTGTAATTTCGTGTTTAATTATTCAGCGAGTGCCGATATATCGCAGCTATAGGGGGCGATATGTCGCAACACGTAGATACGGAAAACACGAAACGATGCACGGTCGCCTCGGGCATACTGGCCCAGGCGATATATCGCCTACAGGGGGCGATATATCGCCTCCTTCAGCATGAATTCAAACTCTTTTGAATTCTTCTCCTTTCAGCCATTCAAACTCCTTCAACAGTCCAGCATCTTTTGAACGAGTCTTCAGCCTCTGCTGAACGATTATTCAAATGATTTTCACCTAAAAAGCCATTATTTTTATTCAAGTAAAATCAAGATCCTTTCATCTCCAAACTCTATAAATAGGACCTAGTACCCAGCCATTATTCACCTTTTACTCTAAGTTCAGAAGCTGCAAGTGCTAGGAGAGTGTGAGAGTTAAACACCTGGGTTTGGGAAATCATAAGCTTAAACATCATAAGCTTATCAAACACTTTGGGAAGTGAGGTTCTATAGTATTTCGGTTGAGGTGTAGATTGGTCTTTCAAGTCTTTGAGGTAACCAAAACTCTAGTACCTTTCTATATTATGTTATTTTCTTCCTCATAGTCTTCTACTCAATCTCTAACCATAATCTTTATTTTGGTTAGGGAATCCAAGTTCTTAAGTACATAAGTTGTGGTAAGCATGTTTCTCAAATGGTTTAGTCTTCCCATTTTCCTTTTCATCCCTTTTCTTCTTTCAACTCACTCGTGTTCATTATGGTTTTAGGAGTGTTCCAAAAGTCCCAACTCAGTCCATTATATCCCGGTAACTTTGGTAAGGAAAATAGGCTAGAATCAATATGTTATGTGCTTATGTTATCTATATGTTTTATGTTATTAATGTGTTATGATATGTATATGTGTATGTTTGTAGGCTTGGGCATATGACCCATATGACTAACAAGACCCCAAAAGGGTTATGGGCATATGACCTACTTAGCTAGTAGGACCCCACTAATCCCATGGGCATATGCTTGTTTAGTCTATGGGACCCCAAGTAATAATGGCCATTATAATAAGTGTATGTTATATGTATTATGTTAAGTCTTTATGTTTTCTTATGAAATTATGGTTATGTTTATGTCTATGTGTTAGATTTTCCTTGCTGGGCATTAGGCTCATTCCTTTCTGTTTATGTGCAGGAAATAAGCTTTAGAGGCGGAAAGATTCGTGATGCTTAGAGGATGTGTATCGATGGTGAATGGAGTCAAGGGGCCGAGCGTTATTCGATTCGAGGATGTAGTCTTATTTATGTTTTTATGGTTTTTAAATGTATTTTTCCGTATTTTCTATGTAACCCTTTTTACTTTAAGTTATTTTTGTTTTAAAGACAATGGGTACCCATATCCTACCTATTTTATGAAAGTAACCTTTGTTTCCACAAGTTTATAATAAATTATGGTATTTCCGCAAAAATGTAAGTTTTATGTATAGATTCGTTAATGGTCCAAATAGTCTAGATTAGTGGGTCGTTACACAAATCTTCTGAATTTCATCTATCATGTTTTGCACACACGATTTTCATTAAGGTGTCTGAAGGCTACAAATGATTACAAAATTTAGAAAGTACAAACTGCTCATATTACTGGTAATAGCGGTGAAGGTGCTCGGCATTCTAGGCGTGGGGTACGAATTTTGCGTTTAGTCGTGCCCACTTGTATGTTCTGGGAAACACGGTGCTCTCGACTTGGTATGGGCCTTCCTAGTTGAGGCCCAAACTCCAACATCTGGACCTCAGGTTGCCAAGAAAACTCTTCACAACACCAAGTCTCTGACCTCGAATTTTCTGTCCTTCACTTTAGAATTGATGTATTTGGCCACTTTTTGATGCCCATTGATTCTTGAAGTAAAGTATGATTCGTGGTCAGGTCGTAAGTGTCTCATCGATGCATGGATATTGTTGCCTCAACTGGTAGCATGGCTTCATATTCGTACGCCATGGAGAATGGCAAATGGCCAGTAGAGGTCCTAGCAGTGTTGCGATAACTCCACAATACCTTAGGCAGCTCCTTGAGTCAAGCGCCTTTTAGCCTATTCTAGCCTTTTCTTCAAAGTGGCCTTAAGCGTCGTGTTGACCGCTTCACTACTACAAAAAAAGTTTTTCTCTATGGTTTTTTCCTTAATACACTGCGATTTTGGGAGTACCAAGAACCATAGTGTTTGAGATCGCAGAGAAAAATAATAAATAAACCGTAGAGAAAAGTGTTCTATTTCTCTGCAGTTTTATTGATTCACTTGTTTTTTTTTTAAAATATTTGGACATGCTTCTTTATATATACATATATTTTTTTTCTATTACCTAATTTTATTAATTATTATTATATAACCTAATTTTCTATTCCGTTTATATTAACTTATTTTATTAATTACCTAATTTTCAATTTCATTTATATACCCAAATTTTATATAATATTATAAAATACCTAATTTGATATATTATTGTCTAATTAAAAGATAACATATTATTGTATACATTCACATATCATACAAGTAGTTTGTATATACATAGTAAGAACATACAAATATCATTTAACATATAAGTCAATAAGTTAGCAATTTACATACATATGAAAAATTAAATTTCATAAATAAATGACATTAATCCTGCTAACCAATCATTTTGTAGTGGTAGCAGATCCTCTTTGACATTGTATTCCTTTTTGTCAAACCACTGCAAAATTGAAAAGTTAATATAGATTAGATGATTAAATACTATATCTAGTTTTTCTTAAGCAAAAAAGAGTATAAAATATAATATATTTTCTTCTTGATAACTTTTGCCAGATTCGGTGCATTTACAAGATCATAAATGTATCTTAGTACATAATAACAACATTCATGACTTTCAAGCTATTTTGGACAAAAACCTCTCAGCAATTTTGTAAATGTGTCAATGTATTCATTTTTCGAACATTGTGTGTATGCTCCACAAAAATTAAAATTAATTAAATACATAGTATACTCTCAACTCTTAAAAATTAACAATGCATACATTAAAATTGAAGAACTTACTTTTCCATAACCTCCTTAATTATTGGTGGAGATTTATGATTTTTCAAAGGGTCCAAAATTATGGTCATCCCCCGCATCATCACAAGCACCAACATCCAATATCGACTAAAATAATAATAAATTATAATTATTTTGAAGATTAAAATCCAACCATAGTAGTGATAATATTTAAGTAGTTCGTTCTTACACAACAATCCAATTAATGAAATATATTTGGCCTTGTCTATCCATAGTCATCATCCATTTGGCTATAAGATCCACCGTATAATTTTTACTTTCATCATTGCCAATAGAAAGATGTTCGGTGTCAAAAAATTTGTACAACTGTCGTGAATTTGGGTGCATGCTTTCCCAAATGCATCTACATAATCAATCATTCATATTACATTTTCAATTAATAAATTAATATAATTTTCAATTAATATCATAAATAAAATTGGGCAGATTTTTCTCTGTTTCTATAGTATATCCAAAAATTTAACTACCTATATATTTAATTCAAACAACATGCATGTTCTCAACCATAAGCCAGCACAGCACACAGAATTCATAGAACCTACTTCACATAGACACACATGTTCTCAACCTTCTGTTATCTCCACAGCACACAATTTCATCTAAGAACCTACTTCACTACGGATGAATATTCAATATATTAAAACTCCTCTAACAGTTTGTAATGACATAATAGATTGAGTTCAATTTGAATTGATACATACCTCATACCAAACAACATAGTTGAGGATCCAATATTATCCATGGAGGTTGCTTGATAAACGTCTTCCAATGTGATGAAAATAGCCTTGCGATCTCCTATAAACTCTAGGTCAACGAGAACTTGTACAACCCTGTAACAACCCAAATTTGCTAATAGGGTTTAGGGCCTTGATTAGCATGCCTGGAGGGCAATAAATGATTTAATATGTTAATATGTGAATTTATGTGAACATATGTTAAAGATGCATGTTTAGTTGAGCTAAATGCGATATGTATGTGATTTATCTGTGTAGCACGGCCCGAGACAGTCTGGGGAGCGGTTAGCCAGAAAGTCACAACGGGGTTAAGATTCCGACTCAGGGCGAGTCGAGGGGTAATTTGGGCATTAGTTATTATATTGGGTTATCAGGGTATGGAGATAAATATTTGGAGATATATTTGAGGATAGAATGTCTAGGAGGGAATATTGGTGAAATTTACCGTTTTGCCCTCGGGGACGTTTTGGTACCCCGAGCCTTGACGTAACCACATAGATTAAGTTAAATAAAACAAAAAAAAGAAAGAATCATTTAGAGACTTGTAGATACCGACACTCTTCTCTCACTCTCAGCTGAAGTTAACTCTATACTCTCTCTCACCTTCTCTTCTCTAAGGAAACTCAAGGAGGCAAGTTAGTGAAAGACCAATCAAGAAGCTTTGGTGGAACTAGTCAACAATTGAGGATTTTGGGTTGTTAGAGTTAAGTAACTAAAGCTGGGCATTTGGGGAAATCAATTCAGAGGCATTATGGGAATTATGCTTGAATTTCAGCTATGTTCTTAGGATATGCATGTGAGTAGAATTTGATCTATTCTTAGGTGTTTTAGTTGAGTTTTGGAGCAGGTTTTGATGGGTTCTGATGTTGAAATTGGGCTAGAATCTTTGTGTTGATTATCTGGAATTGTTAGCTTGATTATTGGATGAGTTGGTCTGAAGAATATGCAGGAAAGGATGAAAAATTCTGGGTTTGGAGGTGAGGGCCACGACCCTAGGAGGGGCATGTCGCGGCCCATGTGCGTGCGCGGCCATGGGAGGCCAAGGAGTTGGATGCGCGCCACGGCGCTTGGCCAAGTGCGCCACGGCCCGTGCGTGTTTCAGTGAAGTGCTAGCCTCTGTTTTGAGGCTAATCGCGGTGCTTGTGGGTAGGGCCACGGCTCTTAGTGCCAGTTTGTGTATTAGTGTGCATTTAGGCTTGGGAGCTCAAAGGTTAAGGCTCGGGATGGATTTTATCACCCAGATTGATAGAATCCAAGGTTCCGGAGATTAGAGTTATGATTCAAAGTTAGTTAATGGACCAGAACTTGATGGATGAGTATTGTTGATGTGTTGTGACTAGGGTTCGGCAAGGCTCAAGTTAAGGGACTGTGCTTGGGATATCGGTGCTCGGGAAGCTCGGGACGCAGGTAAGAGAACCCTTGTTCCCATAGAGCTTGTATGCGAGGCTGAGCCCAATATGTTTGAATTGCAGGGTGTAGCCCTTTGGTTGAATTTGCTAGTGTTCAGTATTTGTTTACTATGCTATGAATGTTAATGTGTAAATGTTCGGCAAGAGTTAGGAATGGTGCGGGCCGAGGTCGGCAGGGGCCGGGAACGGCAAAGGGCACGTTGAGTGCAAGGCCGAGTACGGCAAGGGGCCGAGAGCAGCGTTGAGCACATGGAGTGCGAGTTGCCAGGGCGAGTCCCTAAAGGATACCTGGGATATCCTCACGGTGTGGACCGCGAACCCAGGGCCTGGTAAAGCGCCCGGGACGGCTTGGCCGTATGTGTTTAGCCTATTGATGGCCTGTTTATATGCTATGTGTTGATTTTTTCATATGTTATCTGCTTGTGGGTTTTCTTGCTGGGCTTCGGCTCACGGGTGCTCTGTGGTGCAGGTAAGGGCAAGGAGAAAGTCAACCAACCTTGAGTGTAGCAAGCATGAGGCGGCGTGTACATGTTTGGTCTGCCTGGCTGCCACAGGCAGTGAATTTTGGGAGATGAATGTAATAAAACCTAGATTTTGTCGTTTAGCTGACTTGGTTGTAAATATTTCTAAATAGTATTTTTGGGATCCCAAGTGTTAAACTTTTATAATTTTTCAATGGAATAAAGTTATTTCTAAAGTTTTTACTCTGATTATGGCTTAAATACACTTTTCCTTTAAAAACCTCAATTAGCGAGTGATTGCACGTTTTAAACTCAATTAGTAACGGCTCTAAGGTAGTAGGGCGTTACAAACCTCGTCTATTCCTTTAATGGAATAGTACTCCTTCACTAGAAATTTTAGACTAATATCAATTTTATCCCATTGGCCATCAGTTAGCCAATTTGAAGGTTCTGATTGGGCTATTTTAGCGGGGATGACTACGTGAGATCCAGCTGATGATAAATGTGGGCTCGATGATAGGGATTAGTGCTTAGATGTCGATGGACTCTACATAATATCATTTAGCATATCAATATAGTGTACCCATTTAAAAATAAAAATAAAATATCTGACCATATAATTTTATACATGACAAGTCACAATTAAATTTTTTGGCCAAGGTAGGAATGTATCTCGTGTGTCTCCAACATATCGTATGCTACCAAAGGGAACAGGGACCTCAGCTTCTTCTTGTAAGACATCTATAAGCCAAACCCTCGCAACTGAATAAACATCTATATCGTGCCTCAGTTTTTTTGGGCCTGAAATCATTAGCGTGGGCATCAAAAACTTTCTTCTCATCACTAACCACGGAGGAAAATTGTACATAACAAGGAAGACAGACCACGAACTATGCCTACTACTTAGAAATTTATGTGGATTTACACCATCGGCAGCTAGACCTAGACGAAGATGTCTTTCTTCAGTTTTAAATTCTAAATTTAAGTTATTAACTTTTTTCCAAGTCTGTGAATCTATAGGTTGTCAAAGTTTACTATCTTTCACTCGCCTAGTCTCATGCCATATTAAGTTTTCAGAGTGTTATGCACTTCAATATAACTGCTTAAGACGCAGAATCAAAGGCAAGTACCACATCACTTTCTGAGGAATAAGTTTCCTAATATCCTTACTCTTGTTAGGTTTGTAGTGGGGTAAATCACATTCTGGGCAAGTGTCCATGTCTGCATACTCTTTACGGTATAACACACAATCGTTCGGATATGCATGGATCTTCTCATACTTCAACTCTAGGCAATTAAAGTTTTCTTCAATTCATACGTAGACTCAGGGAAGCAATTATCTGACGGAAAAATCTCCTTAAAAGCAACTAAAATTGACTAAAACATTTATCGCTAACTCCATTTTATGCTTTTATGTTGTAAAAATTTTCCATCGTTTGTAATCTTTGTTTCAGACAACCATTGAATAATGGTTTATCAACATCTCTAACCAATTTATCAAATTTTGAAGGATCATCAACAAACTCTTCTTGTGCTTCATCGAGAAATTCTATAGGATGATCGTCAAAATCACTATAACCCAAATCATCAACCCCTCCCCTCCCGAATGGATATGGATTATTATTTTTCAATGATTCCCCATGCCAATAGCATGTACGATAACTTGTATCAAATCCCCGACAAAATATATAATTCTTTATCATGGTAATATTTCCTTTTGATCCATTACCACAATCTATACATGGACAATGAATTCTTTCCGGATCACTACAATTTTTTTAGAAAGATTCAAAAAATTGGTTGAATCTATCTTGAAATTGTTGTGTTACTCTATTCTCAAGAATTCATGATTTATCCATAATGATAATATATACTTAATTCCTAAGTCAATAATGAAAAGAAAATTAATATTGTAATTGAAAAAAATTATGTTCAATTAATAAATTTTAAAATGAGATGGGCAGAATTTCCTCTATTTCTATAACATATCCAAAATTCATGTGTATTTACAATTTCAACATAAACAAATATAATTATTACATATATTAACCTATAAAACATGTTCAATTAATATATTAATCTTGAAACAAATTTGGCAGAGTTTCCTCTGTTTTTATAGGATATCCCAAGTTATCTACCTATAAATTCACATCAAACAAAACATAAAATAAAAAACATGCATGTTCTCAACCATAAGTCACCACAGCACACACATAATTTCCAGAACCTACTTCACTAAGACACACATGTTCTCAATCTTCTGTTATCTCCGCAGCACACAATTTTATCTCAGAACCTACTTCATTATGGATGAATATCTAATATATTCAAACTACTATAACAATAGTTTATAAATATCAAAAATAAAAATAAAAAATTAAATATTAATTATTACTCACCTTCAAAATTAATTTTGAACAATTTCAATACACCTCAAATTCAAAAAAATATTTCCTACAATAAAATTTTAAACATTAGTAAATATGTGGTAATTGAATTGATCCTGTTGACCCTCGATTTGGTCAACTAAACGGAGTCAAATGCTTGATGTGAATAAAGGTGTTGAAATAGATCTAATGGAAAAAACAGTAAAGGACACAACAAATTATAGTGGTTCGGCCCCACAAAATGGTAATGACCTACGTCCACTTAAGCTATTATTGATTTAGTTCTCAAAGGAGTGATCAAAGAACTAGGGTTCTCTGAGTTTCACAGGCCTGAGAGAGATGAATAATACAATCGTAAGATAATAGCTCTAATTCTCTTGTAAGTATAAACTTAAATCAGCCAAAAAGTCCCTTCCTTAAGCTATTTCTCTCTATTTATAGGCTCAAGGAGAATTATACAAATTAGTTACAGATATTCTTTCCTAAATAATCGGATCATCGTGGATCATGGGAGACAATCTCGGATATGATTACAATTGTACAAAATTATCTCTAAATATATGAGGCATACGACCAAGCTGGTCATATATAAAATCCAAATGTTACGTCAGGGGAATCTCACTGGTCGATGGTCGAACTGAACTTCTGCCAGATGTTAGCCACGTGTTAAAAATGTCTACCACGTCACCCATGCCTACTTTTTGGATAACATTTGCCCCCCAAGTTTATTTATTACGACCAGCAATAAATGAACTTTAAGGAAAACGACTCTTCGATTACCCCACGAAATTTATCAGAGTAGTTCGTGCCTTCTCAGAAAAAGCAACCTACCCCTGTCTAATCATGGCTTTTCGATTCCCAAGAAATCCATTGACGGTTATCACTCTTCCCCATGCTTTGAAAAGAGGAAACTGATGATTACCTCTTTTTTCATGCCACAGACAAAATATATATAGCCTCCCAGAGCTTCCTTTTTCTTTTTACGCAAGCTATTTCTCTATCAAGAAACCCTAAGTCGGAACCTCTACTTTCTCTGAAGATCATCTTTCAACGTTCCAAGAACCAACCGTTCGTTCGCCTATGCTCGGAATTTCTTCAAACCTCCATAATCTTCGCTTCGGTAAGTTTCAGAACTTTTCTACTCTTTATTTTTCGTTGTGCATGCCGATGTAAGTTAGCTTTTAGGTTCTAATGTTGTCTGTGTTCCTGGGTTGAGATGCATGAAAATAGGGGATTTATCGAGTGATGCTAGATAGAATGGTGTATCTTTGCCATTTAGGAGTTGTGAATCAATTTGATAGTCGAGATCATAAATTTAGGACGTAAAATCGAAGTAAAAGTTTGATTTTTATGCTAGTTGAAAAACTGAGTTTTTCCCACCCTAACTGGAGTTGAAAAAAATATTCCAGAAAAAACTTTTTACTTTCACTTTTTGAACTGTTTTTCAAACTGTTCGCATGAAAAAATTAGTTTTTTGCTAGAATGCTGTTGTATAAAAGTTTGACTTTTATACACGACTAGCGTTATTCTAACAAATTTTCTAGACTCTCCATCCTCACCTCCCCATTTTTCTGTCCGCAGATTTTAATGCCAGATTTTTGGGGAGGTGAGAGGCCGATCAAAGACGATCTTCTTGCGCAACTGCTTGAAGGCGAAGAACAGCCTGCTCAGCGTGTTCACGAGATTCCTTTTTCTAGACTCTCTTCTTCCAGACCTCAACCATCTCTAGCCAGAATGGCTCGTTCCAAATTCACTGGCCAAAAGAAACAAAAGCCTGACCACACTTCAAATTCTCCAGCTCAGCCTGATTCGCAGGCTGGGGTTCCCTCGACCAGTGGTCGAGAAAACTTGTCCCAGACCCTCGCATCCAGGTTAGGGCTCGCCCTCGACATTCAATTCTTCCTGATGTCGAGTGGTATCTTTCTCCGCTTAGCCAAGTAACCCCCAGGATGCTTGCCAATTATCTCAGGAAGTATCCCCTCACTGGGGTAAATCTCAAGATCCCCACTACGGACGAGAGGGCTAATTTTCCTGGAGGTGTTTACAGCGCCTGGTCGAGGTATCACATAGAGGCGGGGGCTACCCTTCCTCTTCATCCATTCTATCAGGGGGTGGTGAACTACTTTGGTGTCGCCCCCTTCCAAATTAATCCCAACAGATATAGAATGCTTGCTGCACTCTATATCCTTTATAAACTTAAAAAATTGCCGGAGCCCACTCCTCATGAGGTCAATTACCTTTTAGACCTTAAGTCCAACCCCCAACAGTCTGGGACGGGGTTTTTTCATTTTTGTCACCAGTGACACCGCCCACATCTCCAACGTGGGGAGATACAGTCAGGAGTATTTCCTCACGCCTGACATGGCTGCAAATAACCTGGCCTTCGCTCGAGGAGGTAAATGCCCTTTTCCACTGGTCGCTGTTTTTACTTAGCAATTTTCCTTATACTTTTCTGAAACATATTGTGACTTTCAGGCCCATGGCTGCGACCAGACCCGACACCTAACATGGTGTTGAGGTCCAACATGCTGGCCAGAATGACGGATGCTGAGAAGAGCGTCAAGTCTTTGGTCACCGAGGATAACTTGAGGCTGTCTGGCCTCCTGGCCCCTCAACAGGATATGAGGGAACCCACAGCGGTTAGTGCCACTGCCGAGGGGAATCCCGAGCAGCAACCTCCAGCGTCTCCTCCTCGAAGGAGACTGACTGGGGTTACAAGCAGGGAACCCACTGGCATTCCCTCAGCAGAAAGGCCTTCTGCCCCTCAGGGGAAGGGAAACAAAAAGCTGTCGAGACTGTCGTAGACTTAGACGAGTCTTCCGACAAAAACGGTATTGTTATTTCACTTTTAGATAATTTGCCAATTCCCTGTCATTTATTTGACGGGGCCGGCAATTTTACATATACTCCAAATCTAGGGCCAGACTTCTTCATGACAGAGAGTGAGTGTATGACTAGTAGAGTCAATAGTGTAGCGACAAGTAGTAATAGCTCGGGTATTGGTCTTTGTAATTTTCTTTATCTCTTTTCTGATGTGCCATAACTTGTCATTTATTTTTGGCTTACTGTCTGCATATTTGTTTCTTTTTCAGATATGGCCTCCACAAATGTTTTCGATCTGTACAGCACCCAGGAAGAAGAACAGGTACTTTTGGTCCGAAGGAGGAAATCGGCCAAGAAACACGACGGTGAGTCCAGCCAAGTACCTCCGGCCAAGAAGAATCGAGCAACCGATCCTCCAAAGGATGGGCACTCTGGCCAGCCATCTGCCCAACCTTCTGCTCCTGCTGAAAAGGAAATCCCTCCTCCTCCTGCGGCCACAAATCCCTCACCTATGGCTCCAACCGAACCGGCCCAGCAAGCCGATCTCCCTGGGGCCAAACTATCGAGCCGCTCCCTGTGGTCAGCTAAGGATCGCCTCGCCCATATCCTTAAGCATGACCACTGAAGAGAGGCCATGGCTGAAGCTGAAACCATGGGGGTTGACCAGATCCTCAACAGAGCTCTTAATGAAGTGGCCAGTGTAAGAACCCTTTTTCCTCTTTTGTGATCATGGTTTTGACTTTTTCTTCTCCGAAGTTGGCATAACTCTTATTCTTTGATTGCAGGCCATGCTGACCATGACTGCTTCTCATGCCCACGCGGGTGCAAGCATCGAGCAGTCCCGAGCGAAGCTTACTAGGAGCTTCAAGCCGCGGAGGCCAGGCACGTTGGGGAGCTGGAGGTGATGACCCAACAGAAGGATTCCTTGGCCGTGGAGCTGGCAGAAAAGCAAGCTTCTCTGGAAAATGCCAGAAAGCAGAGAGATGATTACCAAGATGCTAGCCGAACCCACTGGCGTGAAGTCAAAAGACTTCAGGAGGAGAATCTTGCTAAGGACAAGAGCATTGTTATCCTTAAGAGCCAGGTGGAGCAGCTCAAGCTTACAAATGCCAAGGACCTAGAAAGGTACAAGAACGCGACACTTCGGTGTTTCTATGACTTTTGGAAACACAATCAAAGTGCCAACTTCGACTACCTTCCAGAGGACGCCGAGAAGGCTGAGCTGGCTCGTTGTACTGCTCGGTTGGCTGCTGAAGAAAGAGCCAAGATTCCTGCCTCCCCAGACATTCCGCTGGCCGCCGGAGTGGAGGAAGGGGAAGCTGCAGAAGACGTAGTCGACCAAAATGCTCCCCAAGATCCTCCTACTGCTTCTTAGCCTGTTATTTTTTTGCTTATTTTATTTTCTTTTCCACACATGGCCCACGGGTCATAATGTTAAGACAATTTCTTTTCTTTTTTAAACATACGACCTACGGGTCGTGATGTAAAGACTAATTTTTCTTTGGTTTGGCAGCATGGGTAGCTTATTTTACTTTTACTTTTAAACAATTACATCCAAGCAGCACTACTTGCGGTGTAAAAGAATTCCCTTTGACATTATAATATTTCTGCTTTATTATAACATCTGTTCGCATGACCGAACTTAGCATAGTACTTTGGCTTGATTTAACAAAATATAAAATTTGAAAAATACTCTAAGTACTGTAGCATGCTTTCACTTATTTTGTTCATGTGTTTACATACCTCTTGGTATGCTTTGTTATCGATGTACCTTGTATGCCCCCCAAGTGACTGAGGAGCTTTAGGTCCTTGGTCACTTGCCTTGACCACGACCTGTACGAACATTACTGCTCGGTATAAAATGCAAAACAACACACGTAATGAACAAATACTTGTAAAAAATTACAAAATTTGGCAAGAACAACTGGCTGTGCACAATCCCTTATAATTCTCGTATTTAAATGGACTAAACATGTCTTTACGAGTGATCTTTAAAAGATCTTACACTTATAAGCGATTAGCCATATAACATGACTAACCCTTTTTCAAAACTTGTAAAAAGTAAAAATTAATACAAGTCAGTCCTTTAAGAAGGACTGTTTATTGATAATACTTGCGCAAGTGTTCTCCATTCCAATAATGCGGAACGAGATCTCCATTTAAGCGTGCAAGTTTGTATGTGCCTGGATGAAGTACTTCTTCAATCTAGTAAGGTCTTTCCCAGTTCGGTCCGAGTACTCTAGCAGCCGAGTCGTGGGTGTTTAAGAAAACTCTTCGAAGTACTAAGTCTCCGACGTTGAACTTTCTTTCTTTTACTTTAGAGTTAAAATATCGGGTGACTTTTTGTTGGTACGCAGCTACTCGGAGTTGGCCTTTCTCTCATTTCTCCTCAACCAAGTCTAGGGACTCCATCAACAGTTGGCTATTTTGGTCTTGGTCGTATGTGATTCTACGATGTGATGGCGGATCTAACTCGACTTGCAACATAGCTTCATACCTGTATGCTAAGGAAAATGGGGTATGACCTGTTGCTGTCCGATGAGAAGTTCTATACGACCAGAGTACTTTAGGCAGCTGTTCTAGCCATGCTCCTTTAGCTTCCTCGAGCCTTTTCCTCAGGGTATCCTTCAATGTCTTATTTATCGCTTCGACTTAGCCATTTGCTTGTGGATGCGCAACTGAAGAAAGCTCTTGATGATTCCATTCCTCTCGCAGAAGTCTATGAATAGGTCACTGTCAAACTGGGTGCCATTGTCTGAGACAATCTTCCGGGGCAACCCATATCGACAAACAATGTTCTTGATGACAAAGTCAAGCACTTTCTTTGTCGTTATGGTAGCAAATGGCTCAGCTTCGGCCCATTTGGTGAAGTAGTCGACTGCCACAACTGCGTATTTTACTCCACCTTTTCCTGTTGGCAAGGACCCGATTAAATCTAAACCCCATACTACGAAGGGCCATGGACTTTGCTTCTGCTTTAACTCGTTAGGAGCTGCACGTGGGATCTTGGAAAACCTCTGACACTTATCACACTTTCGCACAAACTCCATCGAGTTTTCGTTCATGGTCAGTCAGAAATAACCCTGCCTCAGAATCTTCTTTGATAAGCTCTGCCCCCCATCGTGATCTCCATAGAAGCCTTCATGTACCTCCTTCATCAGTTCTTTAGCCTTTTCTGGCGTAACACACCTGAGCAGTGGCATGGAGTATCCTCTTCGGTATAGAACACCATCGACCAGTATGTACCTAGCAGCCTGTCTCTAAAGAGTCCTGGCTTTGTTTCTCTCTGCTGGTAATACACCACTTGTGAGATATTCCCAGTATGGTGCCATCCATGTATCTTTTAACCGGACCTCCATATTGGCTTCATCTACTCGTATGCTCAGCTCGCGTAGCCGCTTAACTGGCACTATATTTAAAGTGTCAGCATCTTTCGCACTCGCAAGTTTGGCTAAGGCATCTGCGTTTGAATTCTGATCTCGAGGTATTTGCTAGAGGGTATATCTCTCAAATTGTGCCAACAGATCTTTGGTTTTGTTCAGATAGGCCACCATTTTCAGATCTCATGCTTGATACTCCCCTAAGACCTGATTCACTACCAGCTGTGAATCATTGTATATGTCCAGCACTTTTATGCTCATGTCTTTGGCCAACCTTACCCCAGCAAGTAGGGCTTCATACTCGGCTTCATTTTTTGAAGCAGGGAAATCAAACCTAATTGCGCAGTGAAATCGATGCCCTTCTGGCATTATCAATATCACTCCTGCTCTTGCGTGAGATTCGTTGGACGATCCGTCAGTGAAAAGCTTCCACGAAGGAGCTACGTCTCGAGACTCAGGCGCACTAGGATTTTTGCTCTGTTCGCTGTTTAGGAGTTCAGTAAATTTAGCAATGAGTCAGCCAAGACTTGTCCTTTTACGACTGCTCGCGGTGAGTATGTTATATCGAACTGCCCGAGTTCGACTGCCCATTTCAACAAACGACCAGTAGCCTCTGGCTTTTGCAGAACTTGCCGAAGGGGCTGATCAATTAAGACTGTTATGGGATGGGCTTGGAAGTAAGGACGTAACTTCCTTGAGGCCAAGATTAAGCAATAAGCTAATCTTTCGATGGGAGGACATCTCAATTCGACCCCGATTAACATCTTGCTTACATAATACACTGCCTTTGGTATGCCTTCTTCTTCTCTGACTAGCACCACACTAGCAGCATATTTGGTGATCGCCAAGTAAATGAACAAAGTTTCTCCATCTATAGGCTTTGACAAGACAGGAGGCTGTGCCATGTGGGCTTTTAAGGCTTGGAAAGCCTGTTCGCAGTCTCCAGTCCACTCGAACATCCTGTTGCCTCTAAGTAGATTAAAGAATGGGACACATTTATCCGTCGATTTTGAAATGAATCTACTGAGTGCGGAAATCCTTCCAATCAAACTTTGCACATATTTGCTTTTCACCGGCGATTTCATAATGATCAGGGCTTTGATCTTTTCGGGATTGACCTCGATTCCCCTCGAATTGACAATGAACCCCAAAAATTTCCCTGATCCTACTCCAAAGGAACACTTGAGAGGATTTAGCTTCATTTGATATTTATTCAAAACATTGAAACACTCCTGTAAATCCTTCACATGTCCTTCTTCCTTTTTTGACTTTACCAGCATGTCGTCCACGTATACCTCCATGTTTACTCCGATCAACTCCTTAAACATGTGGTTAACTAGTCGCTGGTAAGTCGCACCAGCATTTTTCAGTGCGAAGGGCATTACTTTATAACAGTATAACCATGTATCGGTCCGAAAGCTAGTGTGATCCTCGTCAGGGGGATGCATATTGATTTGATTGTATCCTGAGTATGCATCCATGAAAGAGAGGATCTCATGTCCTGCAGTTGCATCGACCAGCTGGTCGATCCTTGGGAGTGGGAAGCAATCCTTTGGGCAGGCTTTATTAAGGTATGTGAAATCCACACAGGTTCGCCATTTGCCATTAGGCTTGGGAACCAATACTGGATTAGAGACCCACGATGGATAAAATGCCACCCTGATGAACCCATTCTCCTTTAGTTTTTCAACTTCTTCTTTTAAGGCTTTCGATCTATCCTTATCGAGCAACCTTCTTTTCTGCTGCACGGGTGGAAAGCTTTTGTCGACGTTCAGGACATGGCTTATGACTGCAGGATCTATCCCAGCCATGTCTTTACGTGACCAGGCGAAAACTTCCTGCTTCTTCCTTAAAAATTCCACCAGTGCGTGCTTTGTTGTTGCATCCAAATTTTTGCCGACCTTTACTACTCTGGTCAGAAACTCTTCATCAAGCTGGACCTCCTCAAGGTCCTCGACATGTCCAACATCTTCCTCAAAATCCCCAAAGCGAGGATCTAAGTCTCTATCCTCACTTTGGGCAACACCCTATTTGGTGACTTCATCACCTGATTGGGCTTGTGTATCAATGGCCATCTGTAACCTCTCTGGGGGAGTGCTCCTCGACGTTCCCTTCTTGGCCTTAGTAATTGAGGCATTATAACACTCCCTTGCTTCCCTCTGATTTCCGAACACGCGTCCTACCCCTGCATCTGTTGGGAATTTCATGGCTAGGTGCCATATTGAGGTGACAGCCCGAAGGTCAACCAGTATGGGCCTTCCGATTACAGCATTGTAAGCTGAAGGACAATCAACTACTATGAAAGTAGTGAGTAATGTCCTGGTAGAGGGCATTGTACCTGCTATTACCAGAAGTTTGATTGACCTTGTTGGAGCGAGTCCCTCACCAGAGAAGCCGTAAATTGTTTGGTTACAGGGCTCCAAGTCCTTGACGGACAACTTCATCCGTTCCAGCGAAGATTTATACAGGATGTTAACTGAACTTCCTGTATCGACCAGCACTCTCTTTACCATCATGTTGGCAATTTGAACATCCACGACCAGCGGGTCGGAATGCGGGAACCGGACATGCTGGGAGTCGCTATCAGAGAAGGTTATTTAACCGTCCTCTGACCAAGCCTTCTTTGATGCCCGGTCCTCCACAGTCATCATCTCGATGTCCTGGTCGTGGCGTAAGGTCTGAGCATATCGTTCCCTTGCCTTCCCGCTGTTTCCCTCAAGGTACGGGCCGCCGTAGATGGTGAGTAAAGTGCCAACTACGGGATCAGGCTGCAAAGGTGGTGAGCGTTGGCGTGCAGGCACCGGCTCGTTGCCACCTGGAGCCTCTCGTTGGGAAGCCCCCGAGGCCCGTACATATCTCCTCAAGTGCCCTTGTCTAATAAGGAACTCGATTTCATCTTTCAACTGGTTGCACTCGTTCATATCGTGTCCGTAGTCGTTATGAAAACGACAGAACTTGGTGGTATCCCTCTTCGAAATATCCTTTCGAATGGCAGCGGGTCTTTTGTAAGGCACACTGGAACTCGTGGCCTGATACACCTCTGCTCGGGACTCGACAAGGGCAGTGTAGTTAGTGAACCGTGTCTCATAACGGTTGCCCTTAGCGCGCTTATTCTCGGAGGTAGAAGGTTCATTATGGGGTCTCTTCCCCCCATTTTTGTCGTTGCCATTGCCATTCCCGTTGCCTTTACCATTGCCGTTGGGTTTTGACCCATTGGCGGCTTTGGTGGGGTCTTCAGTCCCCTTATCTTTGCCTGGGGTCTTTCCCTCGCTGGCAATGGCATCTTCGAGCTTGATGTATCGATCAGCTCGATCCAAGAATTCTTGGGTAGTCTTAACCCTATGCTTCCTGAGGCTACTCCACAGAGGCGTACGACGCCTAACTCCAGCAGTTAGGGCCATCATTTTTCCTTCATCTCTGACTATTTTGGCTTCTGTGGCTGCTCGCATAAAGCGCTGGACGTAATCTTTCAGTGGTTCTCCTTGCTGGAGTATCTCAACCAGCTGGTTTGCCTCAGTTGGGTGCACACGACCCGCATAGAATTGTCCGTAAAACTCCTTTACGAACATCTCCCAAGATACAATACTTGCAGGAGGGAATTTAAAAAACCACTCCTGTGCAGCATCAGAAAGTGTTGCAGGGAAGATCCTGCATCGAGCGTCTTCGGACACTTTCTGAATGTCCATCTGTATCTCAAACTTGTTGACATGAGATACCGGGTCACCATACCCGTCAAAGTTTGGAAGTGTGGGCATCTTGAACTTACTGGGAGTCTCTGCCACAGCTATCCTCTGAACGAAAGGAGTGCCATTTCTCCTATCGTATTCGATGTGAAACGTTCTTCCCCTGACCAGCTGTTGCACTGCTTGGTTCAGGGCATCTATCTGGGCTTGCACGGCTTTAGGAATTGTCGGGGCCTCTGCTGTCAGGGGAATGTACTCATCATGTCATTCCCGACGATCGTTGAGTACATCCCTTAAGTCTTCGTCTCTTCGTCATTGCTCGCTTGCTCCGAGCCAGTTAAAGACGTTGTTTTGTCTAGGCTGCCCCCCAGCGTTACATCTCGCTTATTGGTATTCTCTAGGTGGTGGGCTTCTGTCTCCACCTCTCTCTTCATTCCTCCGACCGACATTCCATCTGCCTGAATCGGCCTCATTGTAACCATGGCCATCTCTGAACCTCGATTGGCTATGGTGGGACCGACTGTCCCCTCGGTTGCCTCCTCGGGCTGGAACTTCCCGAGTGATAGGGGTGGCATGCACTGGTCGGTAGGTCCCCATGCATTATCATGATGTGGGGGGCACCTGACCATAGAGCTTATCTCTGAGTTCCTTCTGTTGCCAGAAGGACGCTGTCCCCTGCTCGGTGGGTTCGGCTCTTCACCCCCATGGTGTTTAGGACTACGGGGCTGCTGCCCGACCCTATTCTGCCTTGGCTGCAGGGGATTGCCACGACCAGCCTGGGATGGAGGTTGCATCTCAGGATCCCTTGGTGGAACATCATCCTGAGGCATTGGTGGCTGCTCGGGCCTTTGAGGGCTCGTTGGCTGGATCGGAGGGCTAGGATTGGCACCCCTTTGAGGTGGCCCATTTGAGGGTTGATCAGGCTGTGAGGAAGGTGCAGTCTAATTCCTAGCCAACTGCAGGGTTGCTTTGAGGGCTGCCATGGCCTCCCTCAGACGATGATCCATCTCCGCCTGTCTTTCGCTCAGCTCTTGGTGCTGACGCTCTATCTCTTGCTGCTGTCGCGCCATAATCTCCACAACACTTTCTTGACTGGCCCTCAGATTGGCCAATTCATCTTGCAATACCCCCATGGTATTTCTCAGCATTTCGAAGTCCAGTTCCTCATCAAATTCCAAGTGTGGCTCATTTTCAGCCATGTTTGGAGGAGAAGGAGGAGGAGGAGGTTGAGATGGTGCAGCGCCAGCTACCTGCCTAGTCTTCTTTGTTGTTTTTGCCATTAATGCTTCAACAATCTCGTCTTAAGCTCTCAATGAAAGCACCAGAATGTTGACCCTAGATTTGGTCAACTGATATGGAGTCAAATGCTTGATGTGAATAAAGGTGTTCAAATAGATCTAATGGAGAAAACAGTGAGGGACACAACAAATTATAGTGGTTTGGCCCCAGAAAATGGTAATGATCTACGTCCACTTAAGCTATTATTGATATTAGTTCTCAAAGGAGTGATCAAAGAACTAGGGTTCTCTGAGTTTCACAGGCCTGAGAGAGATGAATAATACAATCGTAAGATAATAGCTCTAATTCTCTTGTAAGTATAAACTTAAATCAGCCAAAAAGTCCCTTCCTTGAGCTATTTCTCTCTATTTATAGGCTCAAGGAGGATTATACAAATTAGTTACAGATATTATTTCCTAAATAATCGGATCATCGTGGATCATGGGAGACAATCTCGGATAAGATTACAATTGTACAAAATTATCTCTAAATATATGGAGCATACGACCAGGCTGGTCGTATATAAAATCCAAATGTTACATCAGGGGAATCTCATTGGTCGATGGTCGAACAGAACTTCTGCCAGGTATTAGCCACGTGTTAAAAATGTCTGCCATATCACCCATGCCTGCTTTTTGGATAACAGATCCTAAAATAATATAATTAACAATAATAAACTTTAAAAAAAATCATTACGTAAATAATATAAAAAATCATGTAAGAAATAATGTTATAATATAAAAAATAATATAAATAACATTAATATAATATAAAAATTATGTAAAATACAACACATTTTAAAGATTTAACATAAATAATATTAACTTTATTAAAAACCCAATAAATTAGGTAGATAATATAAAAAATACCCCAAAACCGAAATATATATTAAAAAAAACAAGTTTTAGTGATCAATACATGTTTTGAACAATGAAAATGTCTTCTAATCCTATATAAACTTTAAAAAACATTTTTTTTTTTAAAATCACCATATAAACATACATTGAAACCCCATTAAACTCACTCAATATTTCTTCATTTTTATCCTAAAACGTCAAAATAAATCAATATTAGGTATATTTACATGATTTAATCCTTTAATATGCAAGAAAATGAAAAAGAAAAAAGAACAAACTAAAATGGTGAAAATGGGGCTTACCCGTGGCTAGGGGCAGTGGTGGAGCCGATGTTTGTGTTCTCTCTGAGTCAAATGAGGGAACTGAGGAGAAGTTAGAGTCTCGGGTAGTTTTTGGAGGGGACAAGGCTTTTCTCCACGATTATATAGCTAAAACCGTGGAGAAAAGTGTACTTTCCCCATGGTTTTGGCTATATAAACACGAGGAAAGTGGTACACTTTTCTTTGCGGTTCTTGTAAAAGAACTGTAGAGAAAAGTCCTCACCTTCCCCAACCTTCAAAATTTACACTGTGTTTTCTTAAACTGCAATAAAATAGGGCGCGGGTATTAAATGAAATATTTTAGACTCATTCAAACCTTTTCTCTGCGCTTTTTCTTTAAGGTTGAATAAAAAGCGCAGAGAAAGCCTATATTTGTAGTAGTGCTTCATCTTGTTTGTTTGCCTGAGGATGGGCTATGGAGAAAAAACTCTTCATGAATTCATGCCTTTCTCAAAAGTCAGTGAACAACTCACTGTATTGCCCCAAACTCCAGGGACCGTTACGGTGTGCCTTGTAAACAGTGCTAAACTCGCTAATCGAGTCATTTGGCCAAAATCGTGAACTAAGTATGATTAGCGGTTTAGGGATTAAAAACTTTGGTTAGGATGTAACGTTTCACTAGTACGTTTAATATATACATTGGGATCCCGAAAATAAAGTTTCAGAGTCTATTACAGAAAATATTTACAACAGGCCGTTCTAAGCGGCAAAACAGGGTTCAACCCTAGTTCCACTTTAAACCTCGGCCGTGGCGGACGAGCAGTTGCATATGTACACGTCATCATCTAAGCTCTCCAACTCAAGGATGGCTCAGCTTCCTCTTGCCTTTACCTGCACCACGTAGCACCCGTGAGCCAAAGCCCAGCAAGAAAACACAATAGAGCATGATATAATATCAACAACGATCATAATAACCATTCGGGACTATCAGTCCAAGCCAATAGGTGACAATAGCCAAAAGTCAAAATAATGAGCATCGCTCCCTCTAGCCATGTGATGATAGGGTCACCAGGGCTTAACCGATAAGTGATTCTTTCTTAAGTTTGATTAGGACAGGTGCAAGGTGATTAGTCACCAACATAACCTTCCTCACGACTCTAGAGTCGAAACTATGGACAACGTCCCTTAGCCATGTGACAAACGGTCACCGGGGTCATATACCTTGGCTGAAATCATCTGGTCTTAGACCAGGCAAGCGTTTATAGTTCTCATTGACCTACGGTCGGTCCAACATTAATACCCCATGTGAGTCATTCAATGCCGACCTCGATTAGATCTAATCTTTATTTGGCCCGGCGTTCACAACGCACTGCCACCTCTGACCCTTGGGTCGGTAAAACACGACCAGTGCTCAGCCCATGGTGAACTTAACTAATAAATCACAGCTTCACAGATGGACCTGACACCATTGTTGATTCTGACTAATAAGTCAGCGCCATACACAGGTAAACCATGCCACTAAACATATATCACATGTCCAATATCCATAAACAAGGTATTCAGCATGCTTACTTAACAAATATTAGTACAATTAGGACTATGCATTAACACAGAGGCTCAAGCTCTGAACGATATCACACCCAGTATACAGAGCATGTCCTAGTCACATGTTTCTTATGCATCATATGCAATATATATCCAACAATCCAACATGCACCAAAGCCATGCATGTCACATTTAATAGTCAACCAACATGCATCAAGAATAGCCATGCATGTCATACATAATAATCAACCGACATGCATCAATAATAACCACGCATGTCATGCCCAGTAATCAACCAACAGGCATCATAATAGCCATGCATGTCACATATACACAGGGTGCAGTTTTCTTACCTCAAAGTCGAGCTAGAATGATTTAAAGAGCGACCCTTGAGAACGATCGATCCTTAATCCTTTGACGGTCACCTAGTCATAACCAAAACGATCTCCAATCAATGAAAATTACCAAAGATAGGGTCTTAACCTAAACCCCACTCTCGGGACCTCGAAACATGCCCACACAGTGAGTAGATTCGATCCCGGGCCTTAAGGATTGAAACCCCAAGCCAAAAGCCCTTAAAAACACCCAAAACAGGGTTCTGAAGGAACAGGGTAGCACTACAGCGCTGCCCTTCTAGCGCCCCAGCGCTCAAGGTAGAACCTCAAGCCGCCCAGCCTCCCTGCAGGTAGCGCTGTAGCGCCCTACACTGGGCGCTGTAGCGCTACCTTCAGCCAGCCAATTCCCAGTTTTTCCTTCTTTCGATTCTACCATTTCCAACCCAATCCAAAAGCTTCCAAAAATCAAATTAACTCCCAAATGAACCCAAATACCATCTCCACATTTCCTAGGGACCACAACCCCAAGAACCCTAGCCAAAACTCCAACCGATTCCCAAGTTTCCAACCCAAAAACCAGCTTAAACTTAACTTAGAAAACATAGCGAAATCAAGAGTTCTAGTGGCTAGAAACTCACCTTAATCTTGGCAACACACCCTCTTCAATGGTGGAGCACAAATCTAGCTTGGCTAAGCTTGGTTCCTTGGCTTAATTCCTCAAACTGAGCTTGAAAATCCAAAGAGAAACAAGGAAGGAAATCTATCGGGAGAGAAGGAAAAGAAACTCTGTTTTTGTTACTCTTCTATAGCCTTAATGGCTGATATATATCTCTTAGGGTAAAAAGACCTAAATACCCTTAGGTCTAAAATAAAAACTTAACAACCACTAAGGGCAAAACCGTCCTTTCGCACCTATTTCATTAATCACAGTTAACACCCTCCAATTCCCGCTATTCTCAATAACCTCAAACACCAATAATCCATATCCCATTACCCTTTAATTCCCGGTAATGCTCTAGTCATTAGATTCACCCCGAGACTCACCCCGAGCCCCGAACTTAAACCCGTTATGACTAGACCAAACGCTTACATCTCATGATCGTCTCATGTTGAATAGCTCGAACCAATCCACCTTATAATGTGGCTATATTAATTAATCACAATCATGCACATAATCATTAAATACTATAATAAATCAATTATGGCCCTCCCGGCCTCCTAATCAAGGTCCTAAACCTTATTAAGAAATTTGGGGCATTACACTCACTGTCAAACTGGAGGCCGTTGTCGGAGACTATCTTCCTCGGGAGCTCATAACAACAAACAATCATTTTCATGACAAAGTCCAGCGCCTTTTTAGAGGTGATTATAGCGAGAGGTTCAACTTCAACCCACTCCGTGAAGTAGTCAACAACCACAATAGTGTACTTTACTCCTTCCTTTCTCGTGGCCAAGGAACCTATTAGGTCAATGCCCCAGACTGCAAAGAGCCAGGGACTTGTCATCTGAGGGAGCACATCTGGAGGAGCTCGAGGGATGTTAGCGTAACACTGGCATTTGTCGCATTTCTTGACATAATCCACGGCATCGCCATTGATCATAGGCCAGAAGTACCTTGTCTAGAATTTTCTTGGCGTGGCTTTTCCCCCAGAGCGTGGTCACCATAAAAGCCCTCATGCAATTCTCGAAGGATGAGTTTAGCTTCTTGCTCAGACACACATCAAAGTACTGGCAACAAATATCCTCGCTTGTACAACTTATTGTCCATGATTACGTACTGAGGCGCTTGATAAATCAGCTCCCGAGCCACTTTTTGGTCTTGCAGCAATTCTTCAGATACAAGGTACCTCACAATAGTTTCCATCCAATTGTTTAGGGGTTGGATCACTTCTACCTCCTACGGCATTTTTCTCAATAGGTTCCATCCAACCATCCATCCAATGCTGGCATTTGTCGTATTTCTTGACATAATCCAAGAAAGTTTGGCTAGGGCGTCAGCATTAGAATTCTGATCTCGTGGAACCTGTCAGATGGTAATCCTCTTGAAGCTGTGCAGCATTTCTTTGGTCTTGGCCAAATCAGAGGCCATCTTGGTTCCTCAAGCTTGGTACACTCTAAGGACTTGGTTAACGACTAGTTGAGAAGCACTTTATATCTTGAGGCCCTCAACTTTAAGCTCTAGGGCAACCCGAAGTCCGCCAATTAGGGATTTATTTCCAGCTTCATTATTTGAGGCGTCAAAACAAAATCTCTAAGTCTTGTCAACCCTATGATCCTTGGGGGACACGAAGATAAGGCCTGCTCCAACCCCATTCTTATTGGAGGAACCATCCATAAACAATATCCATATTGGTCTGACAGCCTGGGCCTCCTCGGGCCTTTCTGGAGGACTTTCCTTAAAGGTTGGTTGGTAAGGAATTTTATGGGATGTGCCTGGAAGTATGGTCTAAGCTTCCAAGAAGCCATCATAAGACAGAAGGTCAACTTCTCCATTTGTGGTTATCGGGACTCCTCCCCGAGGATTTTATTACTCACATAATAGATGGGATGTTGGACATGGCCTTCCTCGCGCATTAGGGCTGCACTAATGGCGTTCTCGAAGATAGCCATGTAGAGGAGAAAGGGTTCTCTGTCTACAGGCTTTGACAAAATTGGAGGTTTCACCATGTACGCCTTAAGCTGCTGGAATGCCTACTGACATTCCTCCATCCATTCAAACCTCTGACCTCCTTAGAGGGTCTTGAAGAATGGGACACACTTGTCAAAAGCCTTAGAAACAAAGTGGCTAAGAGTTGTTATCCAACCAATCAGGATTTGTATGTCCTTATGCTTTCTAGGGGATGGCATCTCGATTATGGCACTGATCTTCTAGGGATTTTCCACTATTCCTTGGGCACTAATAATGAATCTCATGAACTTCTCGGAGGCTACCCCAAATGTGCACTTTTTGGGATTCAGCTTCATCGTAAACTTGCAAAGGACAAAGAATTCTTCCGCCAAATCTTTCATGTGGTCGAGGGTCATTCTAGACTTCACTAGCATGTCATCCATGTACACTTACATGTTCTGACCAAGATGGTTCTTAAACATTTTGTTCACTAGCCTTTGGTACGTGGCTCTAGCGTTCTACAAACCGAAAGGAATAACTATGTAGCAGTAGACGCCTTTGTCTATTCGGAAGCTGGAGTACTCCTTATCATCGACATGCATGGAGATATGGTTATAACCCAAGTACGCATCCATAAAGGTGAGGAGCTCATACCTTGGAGGTGACATCCACCATCTGTACAATCTTTGGCAAAGGAAAGCAATCGTTAGGGTAGACCTTGTTGAGGTCAGAGAAATCAATACATGTTCTTCAGGTGCCGTTAGGTTTCAGGACCAACACCAGATTTGACAACTACTTTGGGTATTGGGCCTCCCAAATGAAACCATTCCTGATGAGCTTTTCAACCTCCGCCATCAACGCCTCTGCCCTTGTCGCATCTATTGTCCTCATTTTTTGTTGCATTGGGGCACCTAGATCTATTTTCAAGACGTGGGAAATGTTGTTGGGGTCGATCCTCATTATGCCTGCATGGGACTAGGAAAATACATCCTAGTTCTCATGGAGAAAGCTCACCAGAGCTTCTTAGACCTCCACCTTTAGGTTCTTCCCGACCTTGGTATTCATGTCTGGGTTGGAGTCGTCGAGGATGACTTCTTCAACCTCTTCTATGGGCTCGATAGCCCCATCATCTCCAACTTTGGGGTCCAGCTCGTTGAACTCCCTCTCATTAAGAACCGCTTGGACCTCTATCGCCACTTGAGGAGGTTGCTCGGGGGCTATTGCGGTAGTAACCATCACCGAGTGCTTAAGTGACATGTTGTAGCACTGGTGAGCCTTTTTTTGGTGTCCGTGAATTGTGCCTATTCCTGCCTCCATGGGGAACTTCACGCATAAGTGGCAAATAGAGGTGGCTAGACCATACTTGACTAGGGTCGAACGTCACAAGATGGCGTTATAAGCATAGGAATAAAGTAAACTTTTGTTATCCACCAGGATCCAAGCTACAATCTTGTTGGAAATCTGGCTATCGATTACCAAGGGATTGTTATGATTGGTTAAATAAAAAGGATAAGTGTTAAAATACAAGATAGGTATAAACTCTTAATGAATTTCACATAGCATAGATGTGAAATTTGAGTTTCGATTGTAGGCACTTTAAAAATGTCTTTTTTGGGACCGAAGTGATAGATAGAGGTATCTATGTTGGGAATAGTGTTTCTAAAGCAATTGTAGTTGAAAATGTTTTAAATGAAATAAATAATTGAATTGAAATGATATATATACTATGTACGATATTATATGATAATATTAAGTGAATATCAGAAAATTCCAAAGTTTATCTACATGGTCTTAATCTCATATTGGTATGGGAGGATCGAGATTAAGATAATAAACTTAAATAGTTTGCAGTAAAATAAAGTTATGGAATCTTTAGATTAATTACTGCTAGTATAGTCCACTAGTATTATTAATACATGTGACATAGATCCATGTTAGTAGTGTAGTAGGACACTTTAGTGGAGGTACTTTGCATGTTGAGAGTATGTAGAACTGGTACAGATGTGATTTGTTAATACTTGTATGAACACTGTTTAATAGTATTAATCAAACACATCAAACGATGATCATATACACGATGATCTTAATCCCGAGGTTACTATAAACTCCTATATATGTCATCTGCTCCTTTGATTCATGCGTTAAGGTTTGTCAGAATAATCATGATAAGAACAATTGTTTTGGGGACTCAACGTTGTATATGGTTTGGGACATAGTTTAACAGATATGGAATCTATATCTTCTTATAGATTGAAGAACGGTTTCCTATTGGGCGGAATTTTGGAACTTAAAAGGTTATGAGAGCTGACGTCACAAACTTGTTGTGACACAACATTCATTAGTAAAGTCAATTGTATTCTAGGAACAAGATATAGCTAAAAGGGTAAAATGATATTTTTATTCACTTTTAATTATGAAGCATTAATAGAGGATTAATGCTATATGTAATGATTATATGAATAGACACTTTATTCTTAATAAAGTACTCAGTAAACGTATGTCTATAATTATCAAGAGTTCAATCTCATTTTTTTAGTGGAGTAATCAAGAGATTAATAAATATGATTATTTAATCAAAAATCTTTGATTAATAATGTAAATTATATTGGAGCTTGATATTGTAGGTCCATAGGTCCCCTGGGTGGCTCTATCAACACCATATCAAGGTAAGAGTTGATACAAGGGTATAACTATAATTTGGGAATTTGAGAAGAATGTTATTCTTTGGGTCTATTATACAATTATATGATAATTGAGGTTGAATAATTAATTTATAATTAATTATTAAATTTCTAAAATATATTTATTAATTTAAATATATAATATTTTGAATTTCATTTATATAAATAAATAAATAAAATTTTGAAATTAATTATTTTATTTTAGTAGGAGAAAATAAAATTGGTAAGTCAAAATTAGTTTTTGATTTATTGAATTTTAAAAGATGATGATAATGATGATCATCAATTTGAATTTTTGAATCTTTAATTTTGAATTTAAATTTTGAAATATGGTTGTCATCTATTCCTTATAAAGATAAATACCTTATTATGTGGGAGATTGATTTAGTTAAATAATTAAATAAAAGAAAAATGTAAAATCCCAAAAAAGGAAATAGTAGTAGACGCCTGACATAGTCCAAGGACTGTGCCATGCGTGTACTACCTATACAGATATTGTATCTGTGTAGTTTTTATTTTATTTATTAAGTTGAAAATAGTTTTTTCAAATATGGTAAGTTAGATATTTACCTAAAATCAAATCCTATCATCATTATTATATTATATTATATTATTATTATTTGGAATATTAAGGTAATATAAATCTCTATATATATGATATAGAAGAACAAGAGAAAAATACATGAGATACCACAAAACAACACAATACACAATTGAGAATAGTTCTCAGACAATAATCCAAGTTTTCATGTTTTGAGAAATATTTTTGATTCCTTAAATACCAATCAATGTTCTCTATGTGTCCACACATATTCTTGAGGTGTAGCGAACACTCTGGAAGATCATGGTTTGAGTGCTCAAAGCTTTGTGTTTATATATTATATATAAATACATTATGTATATATATATATTTGTTGCATGATTAATAGTATTGTATGATAATGTTTCTAGATCGTTTTCTTGGTCATATAAATTGTTTATTTGATTATTGAAAATTTTTGTATGTTGTTTCGTAAAATAAAAACAACAACGGGCACACCACGCATGAGTTTTCGCTGCGTGCTCTAATTGGTTTTCCAACAATTGGTACCAGAGCAGGTCATTAATTTATACATATTATTAATTGATGTGTGAGGTCGTATGCATTTTTATATTATATGTGATATATGTTTGAATGGATGGATGTTTAGTTTTATGGTGATAGATTCTTAAGGGTTGTTTATTATGGTGCTTCTGGGTTTTGGAATTGTTCTTAAATTTCTAAATGAAATGTGGAAGCCATTTTGGGGCATAGGATTTTTCCAATTTTTTGTGTAAAAATTATGTCACGAGCCTGAGCCTCGAGGGTGAGCCTGAGCCCAAGCTGATGCCTGCGCTCCAGCTACACGCCCAACCAGACGCGCCCGTGCGCTCGTGCGCCCTGTCGCCTCCTTACGCCCCTGCCGTGGCCCTTGTGCATGCCTCCCTGCTACCCAGCCACCGTGCCTCCTGCGTACCTCAGCCGCAAGCCGCCCCACTCCCACGCCGGACCACCCTTAACAATCGCCTCTTTGTATAACACCTAATGTTTTGTTACCATAAACATATTTTTTAATTATTCATTTAATTAAATTTAGAAATTGAATTAAAATAGTTTTAATTTGGTAATTTCTATAATTGAAATAATTGTGATTATTTACCTCAATTAAAAATATTTTTATTGTTATCTTCCATAATTAGAATTGTTTTAATTAAAATATCCAAAATAAAAATTATCTTGAATTTTAATTTATTAAAATTAAATTGTTTAATTTTATCTTTTGAATTAAATCACCCAAATTCAAATTGGGCCTTAGATACTTTTGGGTGTTAAAACCTAAAGTTTAATTATTTTAAAAGTTTGTTTAAAATAATTAAAAAGTTGTATAATTCAAAATGGATATGGAAAAAAGGGTGACATTTGCTCAAAAAGACTACATCTCAAGGTTGAAGATCAAAGTGCTCTTCATCAAGCCTTAGTTAGTCTAGGTTTCATTTTTTCATGTATATTTTTGCAAGTGTTATAATTTTTTCTATAAATACACCGAGAGGCATAGGAAGGGCTTCGTGTCACCTCCGTTTGTGGCCTCCCTAAGGAAAGGCTTCCGAATATGTTTATTTTATCTCAAGGTTGACTTCTCTTATGAGAATATAATTAGTGATGTATTTCAAGTTTGACTGACCCTAAGACACTCTTGAGTTAAGTCATTGATTAAAAATAATGGGTTACATTCCAATGATGTATCTAGGCTTTTGGGCATGACTAGTGCATCTTGACCATACTTGTAATGCCCCGGATTCCCTAATATGGTTTAATGGCTGGATTAGTAGGCCGGGAGGGCCATAACTGTTTAATTATGCCATTAAATGAATTTATGCATGTTTATGAGAATTATATTATAATATGATGCTAAATGCATGCATGTGGGTCCACATTTGTTTACAGGGGTGTTTTGGTAATTTGGCCCGTTGAGGGCATAATTGAATATTTGTTTGCATGCCAATGATATATTGTGAGGCCACATTATAATGTGGATTGGTTCGAGTTATTCGGCATGAGACGATCTTTAAGTATAATTTATCGGTTCGGTCATAACAGGTTTAAGCTCGGGGCTCAGGGTGAGTCTCGGGGTGTTCTTAATGATTAGAGCGTTACCGGGAATTATAGGGTAACAGGATATGAATTATTGGTGTTTGAGAATATTGAGATTAGTGGGAATTAGGAAGCGTTAATTATTATTAACGGGATAAGTAGAAAGTACCAATTTTACCCTTGGAATTATTTTAGAAACCTTAAGTGACCTAGGGGTATTTAGGTCATTTGGGTTTGGATTTATATGACTTTAGATGGCTGTAGAAAAAATAGAGCAAAACAGGGTTTTACTTCTCCTTCCCGTACATCATTCTCCTCCATTTCTCCTTTGGAGTTTTTAAGCTCAAAGTGAGGTTTCAAGCTAGGAAATCAAGGGGCTGGGTTTGTAGACTTGGTTCAGCCATTGAAGGAGGTTTGATCTCGGATTTGAGGTAAGTTTTAGCCATTGGTTTATGGTTTTACTCTGTTTTCTTTTAGTTTTTTCAGCCTATGGTTTTGTTGATAATAGTTTGGATTTATGGAGATTTTGATTGATGTTTAGTTTGGGTTTTGATGAGGGTGAGTTGTAGATGAAGTTTAGGGGTTGAATTGAGTGTTTGGAGGAGGTTTGGAGCTGATTTGAAGGTTTGCTTCCAAGGGAAAATGCAGGGGAAGTCGAGCTGGTGCGTGTTGGATTTTTGGCTGATCTGGGTATTGAGCCGCGGCATGGCTGTGGTGCACCGCGGTCCATGGTGTTTGACAGAGAGGGCCGCCTCTGTTTGAGGGGTGCGCCGCGGCGCAGCTAGGGAGGGCTGCGGCCCTTAGTGGCTTTTTGTCCAGAATTATGTTTTTAGCTTGGGGATTCAAGCCTTAGGCCTCGGGGTCGAACCTATTACCCGGTTGAGTAGTGTTTGATGTCTCGGAGGCTAGGTTTTGGTTTGGGAACCCTTTGTTATCGTTTTCATTGATGAATCCCATATTTTGGTTATGACCAGGTGACCGTCAAGGAATTAAAAGATTGATCGTTCTCAGGAGTCGTTCTTATAATAACTTTCACTCGAACCAGAGGTAAGAAAACAGTGTATGAGTACAGTTGCACCCTGTATATGTATATGACATGCGTGGTTTGTTATTGAAGCATGTTGGTTGATATATGTGGACATGGATTGCATATTAAATTTACTTGTGTATGGCACTGATTAGTCAGGGACACTGACCTAAAGGTCAGAAACGGCATAAGCACTCTAAACGCAGGGCCGAATAAAGATTTGATCTAATCAATATCAGCATTGAATGGCTCTATGGCATTAATGCTGGACCGACCCTAAGGTCGATGAACTTATAAGCACTTGGCTAGTCTAAGACTAGTACTCAAAGCCAGGGCATAGGACCCCGGTGACTGTTGTCACATGGCTAGGGAACGATGTTCCAAGGTTATGACTCTATGGTCATGAGGAGGGTTATGTTGGTGACTATTCACCATACACCTATCCTAATCAAACTTGTGAAAGGATAACTTATCAGTTAAGCCCTGGTGACCCTATCGTCACATGGCTAAAGGGAGCTGTACCCACTTTTATGACTTTTGCTACTGTCACCTATCTGTTTTGGACTATTAGTCCTGGATGATTATTATGATCATTGTTGATATCATATCATGCTTTATTGTGTTTTCTTACTGGGCCTTGGCTCACAGATGCTATGTGGTGCAGGTAAAGGGAAAGAGAAGCTCACCCAACCTTGAGTGGAGAGCTTAGGCGGTGTTGTGTGCATATTTGGCTGCTTGAGCACCACGGTTAGGGAGTTCTCAGAGGGACTAGGGGTTTACCCTATTTTTGCCGCTTAGGTCGGCGGGGATTGTAAATTTGAAACAATAGCGACCATTTTGTATTGTAAGCAACTTATAAACATTTTGAATGGCTCATGAGCAGTTTATTTACTTAATGAAATGTATCCTTTTCTTTTTACTAGTTTTTCACCTTAACCTGTTAATAACACTTAGATCACGTTTTTAACCAAAGGACTTGGGTAGCGGGTCAAATTTCTGGTTCACTGTTCACCGTAACTGTTCTGGGGTAACCAGGGCCTTACAAAACTAGCGATAGTTCATAAGTCAAAAGAGAAAAAGGAGTTTCTAAGTTTTCAGTTATGAAATTGAGATTTGTCTCAAAATTAATTTGGGGTTAGTCTGACCTACCCTAAGGCGGTCCATTAACTTTTCAAATTAATTTATCATGGATTAATATATTTTTTTATGTCTTTTATATGTTGCATTCATGTATCATATTTACTTTTCCAAGTAAAATATGATATTTATTATATGTTTTAATTCATTATATTTTATTTAATCCCTGTGATGCCTTCCTAAGTACTTTTCATTTATACTTCAACAATATAGATGTTTGGTACAGAAACATACACATAATTCAAGATGAACTAAAGGTGTATAATTCAATCATTGATGCGAGTTTAGATGAGCCATCAACTTTATCTGATTATGATAGTCATAAAAAATATGCAAATTGGATGAGATCTGATTATTTGGCACGTCATTGCATACTAAAGACTATACCAGACGATCTTAAATTAAGATACGAGATATGGGAGAGGATCAAAAGGGATTCTTCTGATTACTTAAGAAGTTTGCAAGAAGAAAGGGTAAATATGATTTGCTAATCTCTTTTTAATATATTTGAATAGTTGATTCAAATTTTTATGCCACCATATTTTTGTCTTGTTTTCAGGAACGCATTATACAAGAAAGGAAAAGAATGCGAAAGAAAAACAAGAAAAAGATTGTAGATTGGTAGGCCAAGAGATATTTGACATGGAAATTAGTTTTTCAATTTGAACTTTGTAATAAGTTTATTTTCTATGTTTTTTGATTCCTTATTTGATGAATGAACAAGTTTAGTATTTCTTTTGAATAATAAATTCAGTTTTTATTTTTGGAAATATACTTATTCCACCTATTTCATCAATAAGTATAAATGATAATTATTCATTATTCATTATTGTGCAAATCATAGATTTAATAAGACATTTTTATTCCAACCCCAATTAAGTGAAACATATATGTGAATTATTTTTGAGATTGACTTTTAATTAATTAGACACATAAAAAAAATAAAAGACAATCTTTTATTGCAACCATTCAATTTTTCTCTCCCTGTTTATATAGTTAGTTAATTAAAGTTAACCAAAAGACCTTTATCTAATAAAGGCTCAAAAATCACATTATCGTTTAGCCAATACATAGAGATGTATGTTGAGCCTTTTAATGTTCAAAGCTAAAAGAGATAATAAATAGTAAGTCAATATTTATTGACATTTATTTAACATATGTTTAACTTTGATCAAATGCAAAGAAAATTTCTAGAAATTTTTTTTTTTTTGCAACATTCAAATTAAAGTCACTTAGAGACTTATTTGATCTGATCAAAAGGAAGTCTAAACTCGAATTTGGAATTTAAGTAGTTTGCATGTGAACTTGGAATTCAAACCCAACTCACCTACAACTAGAATGCTAAGCAAAATTAGTATTTGGGAAATGGAATATAATCATATTGGATAAGATTAAATAGATAATGAGTAGTCATTATCGTCTTTATTATTTCTATAATTTTAACACTTGTTATACTTTGTACATGGTTGACTGTACAACATCGAAGACTTAGAAGTTGGGATTCATAAGTTGTTATGTGAATAAATTGAAAATTTTCCATGAAGTCATTTAGTGAAGCAGTTTAAAAATCATAAACGGTTACAAAAGAGTTTGTATCTCTTTAAATGCTACTTTAATGAAGCATGATTATTACAATCACTATATTTTCTAGTTAAGTTGTATTAGAAATAATGACTACAAGTCAAGTAAGTGAGTTATTGATAATTAACAATCATAAAACCAAAGAATATGACAAATTCTATTAAGCATAGTTGTAGTGGAAGCATTAGTTAGTAACTAGTCCATTACAATTGTAAAGATAGTTAAATTGTGTGTAATACAATCTAACTATACTTCATTCACATACTAGTATATGAAATGAAAAAGCTTTTATAGAAAACAATGGTTGAAACACCATGAATCAATAAATGGAGTTTGGAATTCTATGATATCTAGATTCTTGAACATCCAACTAAAAGTTCATTGAACTTCAGTTTGAAACTGGATACTCAAGATGAAGAGAAGAACAGAGGAAAGTACAAACTTTTCAAAGTTAGGTTAATAGCCAAAGGCTATGAATAGAAAGAAGAATTTATTACTTGAATAAATGTCTTCTACTGTAACCAAACTTGAATCTGTTTGCATACTCTTATCCACTGCTTTATGCATGGATTATGAGATTAATTTAAATGGATGTCTAAGTAGTCTTTACTAGAATGGCTGACATAACAAAATCATTTGAAGATCACGACCAAAAAGATTCTGTTGTGATTCTAATTCTTGATATTGACAAACGTTATAATCATTAGGAATGATGTAGAGAAATCGTCAATAGAAAAGAAATGATTAACTAAACATTTCTAAATATTAGATTTAGAAAATCCAAGAATGTTATGTACATTCAATTCTGTAGAGATTGAAAGAACAATCCTTTGGCCCTGTGTCAAACAACTTATATAGACAAGAAGCTTAAATACTTTAGTTTACAAAATCCAAGAAAGACTTTTTTCCTTACTGGTAAGGAGGATGTATTATCTAAATAATAAATGTCCATTTATTCTTTTACTAGAAAAGAGGACATGAGACGGTTATTCCTACAACTCAGTGATAGACTGTTTTCGAATGTTAAATTTTTGAATTGACATTTGTTAAATGGTGGGAATAGTCAGCAGTTATCAATCCATTATGGATTGAGTCATTGAGATTATATGTTTGTGCATTAAGTTAGAGACCTAAAATCCCAACGGATGATCTGATATTAAATCTTCAAGATTGAGATTAGAATCATATTCCATAAGTGTAGAGGAAAAACATTAATCTAGAAATGTGTTAGACATTTCAAATTTATATGTTTCACCACAAAAGTCGATATACAACAGCTACGAGCAGTTAAATAGGCTATTTGATTTAGTTAAGTTCTTTGACATTCTGGAAATGTTTTCAGACTAGAATAAACATCTAGCATCTCATTGCGAAAGCAATGGAGATACTACTATTATAGAACAATTACAAATCATGAGAGGGTAAAGCACATGAAATGAAGTATCATTGAATACAAGACAATTTTACATCATTGATGTAATAATCCTGAAGATAACTTCAAAATGGTTTCTTACAAAACTGTTACAAAGACTTTGTTAGAAAAAATCTGTCAAGAGAATATGGTTGACAGATTAAAAGAGATGCCTCAATTTGCTTTAGGGCAAGTGGGAGATTGTTGGACTAGTGCCCTTAAAAAAATTGTAGTTGATCAATGTTTTAAATCAAATAAATAATTGAATTGAATTATTATATATAAACTATGTCCGATATTATATGATAATATTAAGTGAATATCAGAAAATTCCTAAGTTTATCGATGTGGTCTTAATCTCATATTGGTATGGGAGGATCAAGATTAAGATAATAAATGTAAATAGTTCACAGTGAAATAAAGTTATGGAATCTTTAGATTAATTACAGATAGTGTGGTCCACAAGTATTATGAATACATGTGACCTAGATCCGGGTTACTAGTGTAGTAGGACACTTTAGTGGATGTACATTGCATGTTGAGAGTATGTAGAACTAGACCAAATGTGATTTGTTAATACTTGTATGAACACTGTGTCATAGTATTAATCAAACACATCAAACGATGATCATATACATGATGATCTTAATCCTGAGATTACTATGAACTCCTATATATGTCATCTGATCCTTTGATTCATGCGTTAAGGTTTGTCAAAATGATCAGGATAAGAACAATTGTTTTGGAGACTCAATGTTGTATATGGTTTGGGACATAGTTTAACAGATATGGAATCTATACCTTCTTAAAGATTGAATAACAGTTCCCTATTGGGCTGACTTTGGAACTTAAAAGGTTATGAGAGCTCACGTCGCAAACTTGTTGTGACACAACCTTCACTAGTAAAGTCAATTGTATTCTAGGAACAAGATATAGCTAAAAGGGTAAAATGGTAATTTTATTCCCTTTTAATTATGAAACATTAATAGAGGATTAACGCTATATGTAATGATTATATGAATATACACTTTATTCTTAATAAAGTACTCAGTAAATATATGTCTATAATTATCAAGAGTTTAATCTCATTTTTTTAGTGGAGTAGTTAAGAGATTAATAAATATGATTATTTAATCAAGAAGATTTGATTAATAATGTAATTTATATTGGAGCTTGATATTGTAGGTCCATAGGTCCCTTGGGTGGCTCTCTATCAAGGTAAGAGTTGATACAAGGGTATAACTGTAATTTGAGAGAAGAATTTTATTCTTTGGGTCAAATATACAATTATATGATAATTTTGGTTGAATAATTAATTATTAAATTTTGAAAATAAATTTCATATATATAAATAAATAAATAATTTTTTTGAAATTGATTATATTATTTGAATGGGAGAAAATAAAATTGGTAAGTCAAAAATAGTTTTTGATTTATTGGATTTTAAAAGATGATGATCATCAATTTGAATTTAAAATTTAGAATTTAAATTTTGAAATATGGGTGTCTTCTTTTCCTTAAAACGATAAATACCTTATTTTGTGGGAGATTGATTTAGTTAAATAATTAAATAAAAGAAAAATGCAAAATCTCTGAAAGAGGAATAGCAGTACACGCCTAACACAGTCCATTGATTGTGCCATGCGTGTACTACCTATACAGATATTGTATCTGTGTAGTTTTTATTTTATTTATTTAATTATTTAATAAGTTGAAAATAGTTTTTTCAAATATGGTAAGTTAGATATTTACCTAAAATCAAATCCTATCATCATTATTATATTCTATTATATTATTATTGTTTGGAATAATAAGGTAATATAAATCTATATATATATATGATATAGAAGAAGAAGAGAAAAATATATCAGATACAACAACAAAACAACCCAATATACAATTCATAATAGTTCTCAGAGTTTTTGTCAAACAAAAACTCTCTCTCTTTCTTCTTCTATATTCTAGTCATTCTCAGACCATAATCCAATTTCTCATGTATTGAGAAAAACTTGTGATTCCTAAAATACAAACCCATGTTTTCTATGTGCCCACACACATCTTGAGGTGTAGAAAACACTCTGGAAGTTCTTGGTTTGAGTGCTCAAAGCTTTGGATAGGAAGATCGATAAAAATATGAAAAGACTCAAGGACACTTGATAGACTTCTAGAGGTAAAAGTTTATGTTCTTGATTTTTTTTGTTTATATATTATATATATATTTGTTGCATGATTAATAGTATTGTATGATAATGTTTCTTGATCGTTTTCTTGGTCAAATAAATTGTTTATATGATTATAAAACATTTTTGTATGTTGTTGTTGTAACGTCCCAAATTTGCTAATAAGACTTGGGACCTTGATTAGCGTGCCCGGAGGGCAATAATTGATATATATTGTATTAATATGTGAATTTGATGAATATGAGATTAGAAATGCATGTTTAGGTGAATTAAATATGTATGTGGGCCCCATTTGGTTTTTAGGGACATATTTGTAATTTTATCCCGTTGAGGGCATAAATTTTATATTTATGTGCATTGTGATTGATACCACGTGTTAGTGGTGATATAGTTGTGGTGCACGGTCCGAGACGATCCTAGGGAGCTATTTAGATAGAAAGTCACAACGGGGTTAAATACCCGGCTCAGGAGGAGCTTAGGGGTATTTTGGGAATATTATAAAGTGTTCGGGAATTATTGAGTAACGGTTAGTAATTCAGTAATTTTTTAAGCGTGTCGGGATTAAATGGGGATTTTTAGGTATACTCGAGGATTTAGCGAGATATGTTAAAAGACTAAATCGCTCTTGGTGGCATATGAGGACTTAGGTTAACTTAAGGGGCAATTGGATCATTTTGGCAGCTGGTTATACTTAGTTAAGGGGCTGGGAGATACTAGAACATTTTGGCAAAAATAAAGGAAGGAAATAAAAAGAAACAGAATTTCTCAACTCTCTCTCTCTCTCTCATATTCGGTTCCCTCTTTCCTCTCCTTGGTGACTGAGAGCTTGAAGAGTCTTGAGGATTTTCGACTATGGAATTGAAGGATTTTGCTTGCTGTGGCTAGGGTAATTAGCTCAAGGGTGTGTTTAACACAGAGGTAAGGAATTCATCCCTGTTTTTCTTTCAGTTTCTAAGCATGTTTTCGAGAGTTTGGGAATGAAAGTTGAGAGTTAGATTTGTGGCTTGTTATTGTGAGAATTCAGCTTGGGAATCAAAGGGGTTTAGCTTCGAGTAGGAATTGGAGGAAGCTTAAGGTCGAATTCTTGTCTAAGGTAAGAATTCCATGCATTTCTGAGGTTTATGTTTTGAAATGGTTTAAGATTTCTGGTTTGTGGTTTAAGTTTGATAAAGTTTTAAACCACTAGGGGATTTTTGGATTTGATTGGATATTGGAGCTTGTTGTTGTTGTTTATGGGTTACCATACTACTCATTAGGGGTTTTAAGTTGATTTGGGACTTGGGAGTACCTTGGAGTTGATTTGGAAGAGCTTGGGAAAATGTTGGGGAAAATCTCAATTTTCTGGGTTCGTGTATGAGCGTCGCGACCCTGTTCTTCCGCGACACGAGGTTGAATCAGGAAAAGGACAACACTTTGGGCACCACGGCCCTTAAAGGGGTGTGTCGCGGTGCTAGGCCAATTTCTGGGCAGGGGAAAATTGTGTTTTTAGGGTTTTGGCTCAGGGGGCTCGGGGGACACTTCCGCTACCTTGTGTGGGGAAACGGGAGATCCCGAGAGCACGTGATTGGTTCCGGGAGGGGATTATGAATTGATTATTAATGAGAGTGCTATGTATGTGTTGTGACTAGGTTTTCAGCGAGACTCGAGTTAGAGGACCGTGCTCGAGATTTCAGTGCTCAAGAAGCTCGGGACACAGGTAAGAAAACCGATGTACCCATAGAGCAGGGTGAGGCCCCATAGTTGTGTTGCAGGGCATGGCCCTATATGATTATGTGTAGGGCATAGCTCATTGATTATGTTAATATATGTTTAAGTGTTTGTTTAGTTATGCTATGTATGCATATATGTAAATGATCGGCAAGAGCCGGGAACGGTGAAGGCCAAGAACGGCGAAGGCCGAGAAAGGCAAGGGGGCTAGGAGCAGCGTTTAGCACGCGGAGTGCGAGTTGCCAGGGTGAGACCCTAAAGGATACCTAGCATATCCTTACGGTGTAGACCACGAACCCAGGGCCTGGTAAAGCGCCTGGGATGGCATGGCCGTATGTGTTTAGCCTGTTGGCGGATTTGTTATATGCTGAGTGATTGATATGCATATGTTATCTATTTGTGTGGAGTTTTCTTGATGGGCTTCGGCTCACGGGTGCTCTGTGGTGCAGGTAAGGGCAAGGGGAGAGCTGACCAACCATGAGTATGGAGAGCGTGAGGTGACGCGTACATGTCTGGTCTGCCTGGCTGTCACAGCCAGGGGTATTTTTGGGAGATGTTTTGTACTAAACCTTATCTTGTCGTGTAGTCAACTTTTAACATATTTTGAGTGGTAGATATTTATAAATAGTAGGGATCCCTAATGTAAAGCACTTATAATTTTCAATGAATGATTACGTTTTCAAATTATGTGATTTTAATATAGTTTAGTTACACTTTTGAGCTAAATGCTTGGTTAACAAGTTAAATGCACATTTTAAACTCACTTAGTAACGACTCTAAGGTAGTAGGGCATTACAGTTGTTCTGTTGTTTCATAATATGAAAAACAACAACGGGCCCACCATGCACCAGTTTTTGCTGTGTGCTCTGATTGGTTTTCCAACAATCTAAGGATCCCCAAAAAGTTTGATAGCATTTGGAGAAATTTTAGGACCATTGGAGAGGTAAAAAGTCAGAGGGGGTGGTGATGCATCCCCCCTAAGTGTCATAGTATCACCAAAATGCGAAGCTCTTCAAAAAACCCAGCAGGCGATGCATTGCTTGTCATATTTGTACTGGTTATGTGAATAAGCTCCAAAGGACTTGTTAATTATCTCTAATCTTATTGGTTAGACCTATTGACGACTCCTACACTATCAAAGGGTCATCATAGAGTTTGGAAGACTTGCTCAATCTCTCTCTATCCTTTCTTTCTAGTTTCCATGAATCTCTAGTTTTCTCCAAGAAACTATTAAAGAAAGTCCTTGAATTTGTTATTTTAAAGCTTGTTCAATCACAATCCTCATTTCCTCTTAGAAAATGCCTCAAGCATCAATGGTGGCTAGGAAATAGAGTATTACTACGAATCGTGTATAAGTCTTGTTATTGTGTTTTAGCATTTGTTAAAGGAAAGGTTCAAAGTAATGGTTGAATAAGGGTTTTGAAGGTTCATCAAGGTTGAAGAAGATCATTCTACAACTAGGGTTTGCATCATATTTCTCCATATTTATTTAGTCTCTGTCAACCATTATTTTGTGTAGATTCTAGATTTTGTGGTGGTGTTATCTCACTTGCCCCTGACATTCTAATACTTTATAATCTGAGATAGAACATCATGGAAGAATCTAACTCATTTTTAGCTTTCAAGTTTGTGACTCAAGACTTCGTAAGATTGGATAGGTTTGATGGGACTAACTTTGTTCATTGGCAAGACAATATTAGATTCTTGCTAACCACTCTAAAGGTCTTTTATGTCTTGGATAAAGACCAAAAACCATTGGAAGAAGCCAAGGAAGATTATAATCAAGAAGTTGTCAAAGAAAGGAAGAAATGCGAATAAGATGAATTGATATGTAGGGGTCACATCCTCAACGCTCTTTTGGATAGGCTCTATGATCTCTACACAAACACCAAGACCGCCAAGGAGATTGGGAAGCCTTGGAGAATAAGTAAAAAAACAAAAGAAGAAGAAGGTACAAATAAATTCCTCATTACTCAACACATGGAATTCAAGTTCTTTGATCTAAAACCCCTTCTCCCCCAAATACATGAGTTGCAAACAATTGTGAATAAGTTTTCTACACTTAATATTGTATGGCCGAAATAATTTCTTGTTGGTGCTATAATAGCCAAGTTGCCTCCATCTTTGAGGGGCTATAGGAAGAAGATTCTCCATAAGAATGTGAAGTTTTCATTAGAGGAAATTCTCAAACACTTGAGGATTGAGAAGGAATCTCGTTCTAGAGATAAGAATGAGGAGGAGTCTAATGGAGAGACTTCAAAGGCCAATGTGGTGGCTAATCCTCCTAACAAGGGCAATGGAATTGGCAAGAACAATGGCAAGGGAAAAAAACCCTTAGGACCCAAGAAGAATGAGAGACAATTAAAAAGTTCCAAGGGACCTTGCTTTGTGTGTTGCAAGAATGATCACTTTGCTAGAGATTGTAGGCTCAAGAGGAACCAAAACAATGAGGCAAGAGTCAATTCAACCAAAGAAGAGCTAACGACAACACTAAGCGAAGCTGATGCTATTCATGGAAAGGTGAGTGGGTGGTTGTAACGACCCAAAAATCATAATAAGATTTAGTGCCTTGGTTAGTGTGCCGAGAGGGCATAATTGGATGTACGTGTGATTTATTGATTAAATGTGTGACTATGTGGCATGCATGATATATATGATGATATGAATATATTTAGATGCATGTTTATGAGCATTAAATATGCATGTGGGCCCGTTCTTGTTTATAAGGGCATATTTGTAATTTGTCTCGTCAATGGTATAAATGCGATTATATGTGTTAAATGGTTGAGAACACATTATTATGTGGATATATATATATTTTCAGTATATGGATCAAGGCGATCCTAGTGAGCGGATTAGTGGAGTAGTCACAGCGGGGTATAATACCCGGCTCGGGGTGAAATTAAGGGTATTTTGGAAAGTTTAATGTATATTTGGGGTTTATTGAGTAACGAGTAGGTATTTGGTAATTAGTTGAATAGGACGGGATTAAGTGGGAATTGGTAGGATGACTCGAGGAATTAGTAGGAATCGAGATCAATGACCATTATGCCCTTATGGGCAATAGGAGAGGCCGTGTTAACTTAGGGGTATTTTAGTCCTTTTTAGTTAAAGGGTGTTTTCAGCTAAGGCTCTAAGAATAACCAGAACCTACCAGAATTCATGAGGATATCCTCAAATACTCTCTCCCTTTCCTCTTACACGCATTTTCTCTCTCCCTTTCTTGTGTTTTGAAACTGAAGGACTTTGAAGGGGGAAAAGCTAGGTTTAAGCTGGGAAAAGTTCTGGGAATTGAACCTTAAGGGTTGAAGGATCAAGCTAGGACAACCAAGGAATTGTTGTGGATTGAGGCTTTCAACTGAGGAAAGAAATTTAGGTTCTAAGTTGTTGAATTTTCTGGTTAGTTTTGATGTTAAGGTGGTACTAGAGGGAGGGTTCTGATTATGACATTTAAGGAGAATTGAATTGTTGTTCTAGACTTTAGATGTGTGCTAAGGTGATATTTGGAAATTTGAAACTGGTTTTGACTGAGGTGTATATTAATGTTGGATTTTTGGGGTTGAGAGTTGGGGTGAAATGTCGGAATCCCAGGGAATTTTTGGTTCGCGGGGGCGTGCCACGACCCAGTTCATGGGCGCCGCGGCCCGTATGCCCAGAATGCCCTAGGAGTGCTTATCCGACCCTAGGGGCAAGTCGCGACCCACCTCCCCCCAAAAACAAGAGGTTGTCCCTCAGACTTGAGGCACGCCGTGACCCCTAAGGCCAGGTCGCGGCCTACCTAGGCAATTTTGGCCTAGGGTTGTTTTTAGGCTGGGGGAGGCTCGGGGATTGAAACCTAAGCTCTCGGGACAAATTATACTACCCGATTGAGTAGAGTTCGAGGTCCTAGAGGCTAGTATTGGTTTCAAAAACATATAATTGGATTAGAATTTGATAGTTATCCATTATTGCTTGTGACTAGGATTACCGTTAAGGGTCAGGACTGAGGATCGTGCTCGAGACCGCTCTTTATCCATCGCTCAGGACTCGAGGTAAAATAACTGCACCCATGTGGTTGTCATTGGGACTGAGATTCCCTGTAATTGAATATATGTGTTATGCAAGTTATATATCTGTTATGTGGGATATGAAAGTACAACCTAAGGGTGTCGGGGCTAATGATAAGCGTATTGAACACAGCTCGGCCTAAGCGAGCTAGGGTCTGCTAAATAATCAGAGCACTTGGCCTAAGCGAGTCAAGGTCAGCCAAACAATTAGAGGACTCAGCCTAAGCTATCTGGGGTCAGATAAATAACCAGAGGGCTCGGCCTAAGGGCCGACACCTAAGTATCCGTATTATAGTTTGAGTTATGTGTGAAACTTTATGCTAATTCTTGCTTAGCTTGATACTTGTATTCTGCTGGTTAATTGAATGAATTGGTTTGAAGTTTATTAATTGCTTTTGTTGCTGTTTATGCTTGTTGATTGTGGTTTTCTTGCTGGGCCTTGGCTCACGGGTGCTACGTGGTACAGGTAAAGGTAAAGGAAAGTTAGACCAACCATGAGTTAGAGAGCTCTGGGCGCGGAGTGTACATTGTCAGCTACTCGACCGCCATGGCTGAGGGAATTTTATAGAAAATAGAGCTCTAAACTGTATTTTGCTGTTAGACTGGCTTTTGTTGTATCAGTCTTTGAGAGTTGTATTCGCCATGTAAACCCTATTTTTGTTTGGGATCATTTGTTTTAATGAAAATTAACCGTTTACGATCAAAATCTTTTAACCCTAACCTATCAGTTGACTTTAAAATCACATTTATGTTCAAATGACTTGATTAGCAAGTCCTGCACTATTTTAAACACACAGTGTAATGGTTTTGGTTATCCAGGTCATTACAATGGTGGTATGACACTTGTGTCACCATTCATGTTACCTATGATACATATATATACAAGACCTGTGAATCTTTGAAGGAAGGGCATGAGATACAAATAGGCAATGAGAATAGGTCCAAGGTTGAAGGCAAGGGGACTATTGATTTATGTTGGTATTAAATGAGAAAAATAAGAATACGCAACGAAATAGGATCTTTTAAAAATTTATCAATACCAACGAGGATTATACATATATAGATACATTAAATAACACATGAAAAATGATAGAGATTACCTCTCGTAGCCTATCAAGTGTCATTGAATCTTTTCGTATAAATCAATGATCTTCCTATCCTTTTTGAAAGCTAACACCTTAGCCTTCTAAGCCAATCCTCAAACCCTCAAGGATGTGTGTGGACACGTAGGACTCAAGGATTGATTTAGACTCTGTAGATGTACTCAACACATAAGATCTAGAGAAGTTTGACAAGAGAGAGGCTATAGAAATTTCTCGAATTTCAGGTTTAGGAAATTCTATCATTTCATTCTTGAGAGAGTCCGACAGTCAAAAATAACTTATTAAACTTCTCTTGAAAGTATAGCTTCTTTCTAGGTTTATAAAGATAATGAACTAATTTAATTAATCTTTATTTTATTTAAAATAAAAATGATCATTTATATTATTTTAATTATTTAATTTAAATTATATTTAAAAATAATAATTAAATAAACAAATTAATTTGAAATTCAAAATTCAAATCACAAGGATAGAAAATATCCCTAAGTGGCGCAACTTAGTGGCTGTCCTTGATTTTCTCATTTGTTTGTTTAATAAATTTATTCGAAAATAAATATCAGTAAATTCAAAATTAACTTTATCTTAAAAATCAATTTTAAATAAATAAATATCTTATAATAAGATAATTATTAATCTCTCTATATATTAATCCAAACATGATTAATATTTATTTTGACATATAGTTTTTCAAAATAAAATATATACAGTTAAATAATTAATTAATTCACAATTAATCAATTGTCCATAATTATCACATAATTATATCCTTGCCCTTAAAAATGAATTCATTTGCAATCATGTCCTTCTCTTTACAAATCTTCCATACTCTTTACCCTTGACAATGTGGGACAGATGTGACCTGGGCACCATGGACCTATAATAGGAACCTCCAATAAACCAAATTATTAATTAAACTCTTTACTCTAATAATCTTATTTATTATTTTCATGATTACTCTCCAATAAATATGGAATTGCACTCTAAGTATTTATAGAATTATATTTACAAAATTTTCTTTGTACTCCATTGATATAATCAATAAATGTAGTTGTTTCCTCCAAATATTGGTTCGTTAATTAGAGCTAGTCAAAATTACTGTTTTACTTCTAATTAGCTCTTGTTCCATAAGTGTCAGTAATTCACTAGAATATAATTAAATCATAATCAAATTATAGATTTGAGCTTGTTACACCCAAATTTCAAGATTAAAAAGATAGCCTGAAAATGTAGGCTAAAAAAGAATAAGCTCGGGAATAACAAGTGTTAGCAGTCACTTGTACAAATTCTCGAATAGTTCCAAATGTGCTATCAACATTCAAGCATGAGGTGCTATGTAATGACCCAACTATTTCTAAGACATTGGACCATTAAACCTACTAGACATAGCTACTACTATTTTGATACTAACATAAGAAATAATATAACTTTATTGAGAACACAAAATATTGTATCAAATATAATATAAAAATACAAAATGTGATAGATATGGTATGGGATCACATTGTTTATAAAAAATAAAACATAAAATTTAATTCAATTGTTCAAAAACTAAGTGCGGAATTACAAAATAAACATAATTCAAAAGACTAAATAACATCATCCTCGATCGACACACTGTCCATTCATACCATTCATCCTTAACACACAAGCCAAGCTGCCAAGAACCTTCCGCCTTCCATAATCATTTTCCTGCATCAAGCTAAAAATAAAGGGGTGAGCCTAATGCCCAGCAAGTTAAATCTACTAAACACATAGATCATAAATCATAAACATATGACTATAAAAATATATATCATATAGGACTAAAATATTAATGGCCATTAACTCATTAACATGGCATGTGATAAACCATCTAGGTCCTCTGTCTACTAATCGAGGTAGGTTAGATCACATGGTAGTATATTATAACCCATCTAGGTCCTCTACTAGTCGAGGTAGGGTAAATCATAACTCTAAACCATGAAAATGATAAATAATCTTGGGGTTTGCTATCTAAGCAACTATAAGCCTCAAATGACTACAAGACATACTTATACATATCATAAAACATATAATAACATAAACATGTCGTAACATGAACATATAAACACATAAAATCTATACTATTTTCCTTATCAAATACCGGGATATTTGGGAACAAGAACGGGATTAAAACACTCCTATAAACCAACAGTAAAAATGGTGAGTATCTCTAAAGAATAAAGATGAAATGAGAACTGCACCATCAAGAAGAAACTTACCAAGATGAACCTTAAGTTTCAAGAAACTTAAATACTTAATCAAGAATCATAAACAAGAGTAAGGGTTTGAATAAAAAAAAACTAAAGAAAACTATAGAATCATAAAGAATTGAACTTAGGGATAAGAATAACTTGAATGATCTTATGAATTTATCTAAACCTCAATACTAAAATCTCACTATATCTCACTTCCCAAGTGTTTAGAAAAGCTTAGAATGATAAAGCTTTAACCCAAAACCCAAGTGTTTCTCTCTATAGTAACACTAGCAACTTGGAGGCTCTGAAGACTGCTTGAAGAATGAAGAAAATGACTGAGTACTAGGTCCTATTTATATAGTTCAAGGAGTGAAACTAACCCCTTTTAATTTTAATAAATAAATGAATATAAAATGAAAAAGATTTGAATTTTCATTCAATAGACGCCCAGAACTCGGTCAAAATCGTTCAAAGGCGAGTCCAAGTGGTAAGGGTATTTTTAAAATTAAAAATCATCAATATTCAAAAATCATGCCTTGGAGCCAATATATCGCCCCCCATAGGCGATATATCGCCTCCCCCTATAATCCCAAGCCCTGTTTTATCGTTCGTGCAAAGTCGACGTGTTTTCCGTTCCTTCCGTAGGCGATATATCGGCCCCTATAGCTGCGATATATCGACATATGTTGATATATCAAACACGTATTTGCACTTTTTCAACATATTTTGAATTGGATAAACAGCTTTGATTGAGTCTAAACGTGATCCTAATAGTTTCTGGAAGGTTCAAGAGCTTATAGATCTTTTTTTTTATTAAAACTATTCATCAAAATACTTAATTCCTTAATAAACATGATTATGAAAAGTATCATGCTCTTAATGGTTCTATCTAAACCTTAGGTTATAATAAACAATATATCTAGGACCAGCAATATTAATCAAACCTTATGTTATAATTAATATTATTAAACTATAGGTTAATTAACTTATAAAATCCATAACTATTGCTATGAGTTTCAAACTAAGTCCCAGCTTGAACCAAAATCCACAGAATCTAACATACTACAAACTAATACTAACTACTATTACTATCTAGCTAGCTAAGTAAATATTCTTGGAAACTACATGCTAAGCTCGAAGATACCGACCCTCTCCGATGGACGAGCAAGATCAACTTAGATAATAAGAAGGAGGTAACAACTGGAATGATGAACTTGAAGTTGCGAGTGATCACGAACGCATGTTGAAGCAATGTTCAAGCTCGATGATGCATGTAACGCCCTCCTGCGTTAGAGTCGTTACCAAGTGAGTTTAAATGTGTAATTAACTCACTAGCCAATGTTTTAAGACGAAAGTGTAATTAAATCATAATTAGAGTCACGAACTTGAGAATATACCTTTCACTGAAAAATTATAAGGCTTATAACATTTGGGATCCCAAAAACATTGTTTAGAAATATTTACAACTCAAAATCTAGTTAGAGTCGACTAAACGACAAAATTCAGGTTTTCTACAAACATCTCCCAAAATACCCCTGGCCGAGACAGCCAGACAGACCGGGCATGTACACGCTGCTCGTCCCGCTCGCCGAACTCAAGGCTGATCGACTCTCCCTTTGTCTTTACCTGCACCGTAGAGCACCCGTGAGCCGAATCGTAGCAAGAAAACCCTCACAAGCAGATAATAAATGTATATCAAATACTTAATACAAAATCCAGCCAACGTCAGGTCATACATGTACGGCCATGCCATCCCAGGCGCTTTACCAGGCTCTGGGTTTGCGGTCTAAACCGTCAGGATATACCAGGTATCCCTCAGGGTCTTACCCTGGCAACTCGCACTCCGCGTGCTAAACGCTACTCCTGGCCCCTTGCCGTTTTCGGCCTTCGCCGTTCCCTCACTAATACATACACATAATATACTAAACAAGTATCATAACACACATAAATTCAATCAAATAAGGTCGAGCCCTGCAACACAATCAAATAGGGTCGAGCCCTGCAACACAATCAAATAGGGCTGAGCCTTGCAACACAAGCTCTATGGGAACAGTATTTTTCTTACCTGTGTCCTGAGCTTTCTAAGCACCGATATCCCGAGCACAGTTCCCTAGTCCGAGCCTCGTCGAAGCCCTAATCACAGCACATTAACAATATCCACCCATCAAACTCTAATCCAATAAATAACTTTAAACCACATTTCTTATCTCCGGCACCTTGAATTCTATCAATTCGGGTGAAAAAATCCATCTCGAGCCTTTGAAATTAAGTTCCCAAGTCAAAACCCACTAAAATCCCTGCACCTTGAACTAGGGTCGCGACCCACCCCACAAGCGCTGCGGCTAGCCTCAAAATAGAGGCTAGACACCTCCCTGGACACACACACAGGCCGCGGCATGCTTGGCCAAGCACTGCGGCGCGCCTCGAACTCCATGGCCTCCCAAGGCCTCTCGTGCACATGGGCCGCGGCATGCCCCTCCTAGGGCCGCGGCCCTCACCTCCAAACCCATAAAACACCATTTTCCTTGCTTTTCCCTTCGAGCCATCACTTCCAAAATCATCTCAGGCCAACACTTAAACTCAAAATTAAGCTTGAACCTCCCTACCACACCATCTAAGTTTCACAACAAGTTCAAGCAACCATAAAACTCAGCCCTTACCAAACTTAACTCAGAATTCTAGTTCACATGCAGCTTATAGCTCCAGCTATAATTCTACTTAAACTTAAGGGATTTTAAAGTTAAACTCCTTACCTCAGCTGGTGATTCCTAGTTTTTTCTTGCTCCTTAACCTTCAAAGCTCACTCACTTCAAGCTCCAAACCTTGGATTTCTGATCAGAGTCTCCCAAACTCATACACCAAAGGGAGAAATTCTGAACCAACCTAGAGAGGAAAAGCTGAGAGTTGTTCCTTTTTACTTAGTTCCAGCAGTTTCTTGAGTTATCTAAGTCTAATATTATCCTTACAAAATGACCAAGCTGCCCCCTTAAGCTTAGCCTCTATCCTTAATTGACCCAAGGGCAATTTAGTCATCTATTAGGTCCCGCTAAGTCCTCGAGGCCAAAATATTAAAAATTTTCCCAATATTCTCTCCTAGACATTCTATCCTTGAATATATCTCCAAATATTTATTTTCATAACCCGATAACCCTGAAAAATATCTCATACCCAGTATACCCCTCGACTCGCCCCGAGTCAAATTCTCAACCCCGTTGTGACTTTCTGACTAACGACTCCCTAGAACTGTCTCGAATCGTGCTACACAGTTATATCACAAACATAACACATTTATCACATTTATGCCCTCGACGGGCTAAAATCTCAAACATACCCCTAATATCCAAAACGGGGCCCACATGCGTATTTAATTCAACTAAACATGCAACACTATCACATATTCACATAAATTCACATATTATAACAATAATTCACTTATTGCCCTCCAGGCACACTAATCAAGGCCCTAAGCCTTATTAGCAAATTTAGGTTGTTACAATGCATTTACCACATAGAAAAGCAATGTTAGGAGATCCCTATTTCCTAGGGATTCAGTCAACATTGTGTAACGGATTCCTTTTCTTATGGGATTGTTATTTAATTAATACATTTGATTTATATTATTAATTAAGATATTTATTTGAATTTAAACATTTGATGTAACTTCCCTGAATTGGGGGGAAGATCTTCCTAGAACCAGGTCTATAAATAGCCTGGACTAGGTCATTTGTATTCACACAAAAATTTGTACTAAAAGAGACTCTGCGAAATTTCTTTCATTCAAAGCTTTGAGAGAGTCTTCATAATAACAGTGACTCATGGAAGTAGTAAAATTTTAACTGCTAAACAACGTTAAAAATTTTGATTTCGTCTATTTTTTCTAAATCGCTGCTTATTGCTCTACATAATTAAGTTGACGAAAACAACATCAACAGTTTGGTGCTTCCATTGAGTGCATTAAGCAATTAATTATATTGTTTAGTGAAAACCTCCTGCACAACATCAATGGTCACCTTGAACATTCCCGGAACTAGTGGGCGACCGTTACCTCAAATCCCAGAGGAGCGTACTCCTCAGACTGAGAACCACCCTCGGAGGCCTGGAAAGCAGACTATGGTGGATCAAAGCCTCGATTAGGAGAGTGCATCATAGGTCTCTAGGGGACGACCTGATAAGACCCCGAGGCCTAATGAAGACTTATATTATAATCTTCAAAGGTAGATACCGATCGTGGAATTAGAAATCGCAAATTGCGTGAGCAGTTAGCCAAGGCTACATGGAGAAACGAGGAGTTGGCGAGGCAAGCTGGTGAAGTACAGGTACGACATCAGAGGGCCAGAGGATGACCATGGGGTAGTACATCTTCCAGGATAGCCGAGCAAAGGGCCCAACAGGCTCAACCAAGGCCCAGGAAAAACACTGGCAACAGTCAACCTAGAGAAAACGCTCAAAACTCTGTTAGGAAAAATCTTACTGAGAACACCCCTACTGGAACTGGGAATAACTGAGCTCCTTTGATAGCTCGGAATGATAACCCAGAACCTGTCAGGAACAACCCAGAGCGTGCCTGGGCTAACTCTAGACCTTCCAAACCAAATAACCAGAGGCACCACCATCGCCTATAAGGCATCCACCCTCTCCAATAAGACATACTCTCCATCTCGTGATGTACCCCAGCATGTTCCCAGTAGGAATCAGGCAGGGGATCGGGCATCTCTAAGGCTCTCTCAAAGCGAGAGCCAAGACAAAAGCCATAGGGCTCGAATTGAGCATGGGGGTGAACGTGAGGCCCTGCGAAAGTCTCGTCAAGGAAATAGAGCACCACAACCATCTGGAAGTCTTATGTCGAGGTCAGAAATGACCGGGGTGAGGGTGCAAGTAGGGAACCCTCCTTGTAATAATCGAGCCGCGCAACAATAGTAGCGAGAGAGGAATGTCAGCTTCCTTAGTGGAAGTCAGGACTACAACGGTTCTATGAGTGTGTATAACACCGAGCTCAAAAATAACAAGAATTACGAGAACAATTATCCTGATCTTTAAGATCATCTAAATCAGAACTAGGGGCAATCTCATTTGCCAAACCCAAACTTATGGACACTTAAACAACTGAAGAGAGCCTTTGCAGCTAGTATATGGAAATCAATATAACTTTGAGTTCTTAGGAACAATAACTAGCTACCACTAGTGCAAGCTCCCCCCCCCCCCCTAGTGGATTTGGTCAAAGAAAGGATCAACCAGCTTGAAGAGGCATTCAGGCTTATTCAAGAAGGAAAAAATAAGGACAAGGCTTACGATTCTGACAAGGAACTCGAGCCTTTGGCTCCCCATATCTCAAATCCCCCATTTCCTCATGGCTTTAAAATACCCCATGTGGCACCCTACAATGGGACTTCTGACCCAGACATCCACATGAGTATGTTTAATACAATAATTCAAGCCATCAATTCACTGAAATAGGGGATGGATCTCCCTATGAACCTGGACTCCGAGCTCTAAAACAATAGAGGGTTGAGATCCAACCCATTTCATTTACAGAATAAGATGCCTCGTATGTCCAATTCCCCCATGATGACCCTTTGGTCATTACTTTACGGCTTGCCAATATGAGGGTGCGCTAAGTCCTCATCGATAACAGGAGCTCAATCTACATCCTCTATAAGGCCACTCTGCAAAAAATAGGACTCTCCATTTGAGACCTAAAGGTCTGTGCGACAACATTGTACATATGTTCAGGAGAGGAAATAGCCAGTACGGGATCTATCGAGCTCCCAGTAACCTTGGGGGACTATCCAATCTTAGTAACCAAGAGAATTGAGTTTATTGTAGTGGACACCCCTTCAGCCTGCAATGTACTGCTTGGGAGACCAGCCCTGATTGGGCTAGGGGAAATTTCATCTGTGAGGCACCTGGCTATAAAATTCCCAACATCCAGTGGCATTGGGATGCTAAAAGGAGACCAACTGGCCTCCTAGGAATGCTACAACGCGGAAGGGGAAGACCCAAAAAAGTGCATAGGCACTTGTTGTCATCCAAGAGATAAGCGAGACTATATACGAGGTCAAAGAAGAAATTGACCCTAGGATATATGAGGACAGGGCCAATCTCGGGCCAATTGAAGAGCACCAAGATATTGGGCTCGATTGTAAGGACACCACCATGGTGGTAAACACAGGGAAGAACCTTCCAAAGGATGCGAGATAGCAATTAATCTGCTTCCTCAGCGAAAACCAGGATGTGTTCGCATGGTCACACTCGGATATGATTGGGATCAGCCGAAACATTACAAGCCGTGCGTTGAACATAGGCAAAAACTTTCCACCTTAGCAACAAAAAAGAAGGCACCTAGATGACGAGGGGAAGAAAGCCTCGAAAGAGGAGGTTGAAAGACTAAAGGAAAATCGATTTATCCGAGATTCTTTTAATCCAGATTGGATAGCCAATCCAATGTTAGTCCTGAAGCCCAATGGCAAGTGGCGAACTTGTATTGACTATTCAGACCTGAACAAGGCACGTCCAAAGAATTGCTTCCCCTACCTCGAATCGATCAGCTCGTGGATGCTACCACGGGTCAGGGCATTATGTGTTCATGGATGAATATTCTAGATATAACCAAATAGCCATGCATGTGCCTGATCAAGAGCATACGAGCTTCATGACCGATAAAGGTTTATACTACTACAATGTGATGCCATTCAGACTCTAGAACGTCGAGGCCAGATATCTAAGACTGGTAAATAGGATGTTTGGTGAGAAAATAGAGAAGAACATGGAAGTATATGTGGATGATATTCTAGTGAAGTCCAATCACAATTGTAACCATGTTGATGATCTCGTAGAATGCTTTGCTATACTCCAAAAGTACAACATGAGACTTAACCTACAAAAGTGTTCATTCAGAGTATCTTCGTGAAAGTTTCTTGGATTCATAGTAAACGCTTTGACATAGAGGCAAACCCAGATAGGATAATGGCGCTAATTGATATGCCTTCACCTTGAAAGCATTAAGACATCTATAGTTTAACTGGATGAATGGTCGCCTTAAGTAGTTTCATATCAAATCTACAGAAAGATGCCTTCCATTCTTCAATCTTTTAAGAGGAGGCAAGAAATTTGAATGGTCAAACGAGCGGGAGCTCTCTTTTCAAGCCCTTAAAAAGCACCTCGCTGAACCACCAATCTTATCCAAACCATTCATAGGGGAAATATTGTACATGTACCTCGCTACAACCGAGCATTCAATTAGCGCAGTACTTGTTCGGGAGGACAAAAAAACACGAAATCCTGTTTATTATATCTGCAAAAGGTTACTGGGGGCAGAGTCAAGATATCCATTAATGGAAATGTTAGACTTGTGATTGATACATGCATCTCAAAAACTTCGACCTTACTTCCAGGCACATCCTGTACACGTACTGACTAATCGACCATTGAGATAGGTGTTAGGCATCCAACGACTGTTAAAATGGGCGGTCAAACTCAGACAATTCGAGATCACATATAACCCGAGAATGACGATCAAAGGACAAGCCTTAGCGGATTTCCTAGCTGAATGTACAGGAATCACCAACAAGGAAGTCATAACCCCAGCCCGCGAGCTGTGGAAACTTTACATCGATAGGTCTTCAAACGAGAATGGATCAGGGGCATAAATTATCTTAATTAATCCGAAAGGAAATCATTTTCACTCAGCCTTACGGTTTGGCTCGAGGCATCAAACAACGAGGTTGAATACGAAGCACTATTAGAAGGACTTCAGATAGCTTCTGACCTTAAAGCAAAATCCATCCAAGGAAGCTGGTTGGTTGTCAACTAGGTTTTAGGAGAATAACATGTTCATGGAATCAAGATGGTGACCTTAAATCGAGTTTATGCCATTGAACAAGTTACGCGATAGAAAAATTCGAATGTAGATGCTTTGGCTTGACTTGCCATAGCCAAGGAAGCTGATACACTCAATGTGGGGCTGGTCGAATTTCTACTAGTATCGAACATAGCTGAGCTTGAAGAAGATGACGTCAACATGATAGACTCGCAGCCTACTTGGATGACTCCCATAATAGACTACCTCGAAAGCGGGAGCCTCCCAGCAAACCAGAATGAGGCTAGAAAACTTATGTACAAGATACCAAGGTACACAATCTTGGAGGGAAAATTGTACATACGGGGTATTCTATGCCATTGTTCAGGTGTGTAACTCCACTAGAAGCCATAATTTTTTTAGAAGAAATCCATGAAGGATTTTGTGGAGACCACACTGGGGGCATAGTCTATCAGAAAAGGTAATTAGGCAAGGACACTTCTGGCCTACAATAAAAGCATAATAATTTGAATACGTCAAACATTGTGAAAAGTGTAAGCGATTTACTTCAATCCCAAGAGCTCCACCAACCAAGCTCACCATGATGAGCTCCCCGTGGCCATTCGTGGTATGGGGAATCAACCTTATTGGATCCCTGCCAACAGGAAAGTGGGAGTAAAATATGTCGTAGATGTTGTTGATTACTTTACTACTGAGGCCGAACCTCTAGCCACCCTCACCTCGAAGTCTTGGACTTCGTGGTAAAAATATAATCTGCAAATACGAGGTACCAAGGAAAATAGTGTAAGACAATGGAACCCAGTTCCATAGCGAACTGTTTACACAGTTCTGTGAAAACAATGGGATAATCAAGATTTTTTGCTCAGTAGCGCATCCACGAGAAAATGGCCAGGTCGAAGCTGTGAACAAGACTCTGAAGAGCTCCATTAAGAAAAGGCTCGAAGAGGCTAAAAGAAAATGGTAAGAAGAATTACCACAAGTCCTATGGGCTTATAGGACAACAACTTCTGATTGAAATTCAATGCAATGGTTGAATTGTCGATATTTCAAGTGATTGTTAGTTTTAGGGGTGTTCGCGGTGCGGGTGGTATGGTTTTTTTCTAATTTTTTGGATCACACCGCATATGCGGTTTGAGCAATTTTCGAAACCATAACCCGCACTGCATAGACCTCAAACCGCATAAATCGTACCGCGAAAATGCGATGTAGGCGGTTTATACCTATCGCCAAATAATTAAATAATTAAATATTATAATTAATAAAGATTCATAATAAATCTCATAACTAAAGAGTGTTTAACAAAACAATTAAATGTACAACAAACCAATAAACTTTTAGCAAAACAATAAAAATACAACAAACTAATAACAAAGAAAAATGTAATATAGAATTAAAGATTTAATGAAGGGGAATATCTTTAGATTGAAGTAGAAACGTATTAGCGTCCTATGAAACATTATATTATTTTCTAGATATTGCGTATGTTATACTATATAAATATTTATGCATTAACTTTAAATGTAATAAAATTGAAAAAATATATATAAAAAGTTAATATATATATATAATGATGCGGTGCAGTGTGATTTGAACTGCATTTATAAAAGAGGTTTTCTCAAAAATATACTTTTTTTTTTACTTTTTTACGGTCTCAGGTTTTTTTCTTCAAAAATACTACCTTAAGTTTTCAAAAATATTATTTTCAAAGTTTTATATTTTAAAAAATACGGTATTTATGAAACAACTAAAAAACAATAATTGTACAACAACTAAACATTAACACACTGCATACTAACACATTTAAAACACAACTTCAAAACAACAATTGGACAACAACTAGATGTCAACTCATTGCATGCTAACATGTTTTTTTTAACACAAAATCAAAACATATCTGAAACAACTTAGCAACAATTAGACATCAACACAACAACACAACAATTATATATAAACTTAAAACAACTAAAAAAATAATGTGACAACAACTATGCATAAATCTAAAGAACTAAAAAACAACATGAAAAAAACTATACATAAATCTAAACAACATAAAAATAACTAAAAAATAACCCAGAATAAATTAAATATAAATTAAAATTATATGTATACTTAAAAAAACTTAAATTAAATTAATATCAAATATACTAAAAACTAAAAATCAACCCAACACATAAGCTAAAAATATGCATAGTATACTAAGAGTATAACAAAAATATACCTAAATTAAACTATATAAAAAAATGACAAATAACACAAATATACAAATAAAAAAATAAAAATAAAATTAAATGACTAAAAATCAACCAAATTTTATGTGACTACATAATACCAAAAATATTAATTTGTTATTTGCATTGAATGTTTGGATGGCCAAAGTTAGTTTAGTAACATATTCTACCCCAAAAGTTTCAATCTTATTACAATAATATATTTTATGGAAAAGAACTAGCCAGTAACCAAATTCAGTGAGATCCTTGATCTCCTTGTAACAAATTCTGATCTCTTGACTAAATACATGACCTATAACGACCCGGATTTTCACGACTCGATAATGCGGAAATATAAATGTTTTCATTTAACAAAATGTCTCAAAAACCCGTATAAAAAAAAAAAAAACTTTTTAAAAAGTCGTATGGCCATACTTAACATTTAGTTTCAACATATTTTATAAAGAGTAGAGTGAGCCTAGTTTAGGAAAATTACACAACATTTCCAAAAATAAAACGGCTTCCCAAAAGGTCGGTCCACATGTACATTTGCAAGGAAGACTCCAGCGCTCACTGCTCTGCCTTGCCCTTGCTCTTACCTACAACATGAAAAAACTAGGTAAGCGAAAACGCTTAGTAAGATCAACTTTCAAACAAAGCATGTAGAGAATTAGGGTTTCGGACCCATCCGGACCCTAAACAATCAATTTCAAGAACGCTAAAGCGTCCTGGCAAACTTATGGTCATGCCTGATAACCAATGATAAATTAATTCGTAACTAGATAAAAAAAATCCTGCACTTAGAAAAATCCCAGAACAAGCAGATATATTATATCACAACTATATCTTATCAACAATTATATCCCTACACTCAGAAAATCCCAGAGCAAGCAGATATATTATATCACAACTATATCTTATCAACAATTATATCCCTGCACTCAGAAAATCCCAGAGCAAGCAGATATATTATATCGCCAAATAATTCGAGACCAACGCTCGACAATTTCCAACAATTCATGCGTAACGCGCCCTCCAACATAATTGCTAATCTGTAAAAGAGAACTGAGTCCCCACACTAAGATCTAGCCAATAAATATTCTCATCAAGGGTAACTATCGTGTTACTTAGGGCATCGCTACATATTCAAGAGTGTAATCCAATTTACACGGTTTTATGGAGACTTCTATGTTAATCAATGGTGCTGGTGAGCAGCTGCCCCTAGGGTGTTCAACCTCACTCTATCTTGGCAACCCCTAGTATCTCTAGGCACTCTCACGGAATGGCCAATATTCACGGCTGCTATCCGGGAATAACTTATCAGAGCACTTGCTCGGATTCTAACCGTCCAATGATTAAGTAAGCATGAGGGCCCCTAGGTCCCATTTATCTTGGCGCCCCTAGGTTTAACCAGCTTATCCTCATCTCATGACCACTCGTCTCGGTAATGAACCGGACATAAATAAAATCAAGCAGTGTGACGGGGATCAACCGTCTAGGATATGACGGACTTCTACCGTTCATATTTTCTAAATCAGCACTCACTAGACTAACGTCTCTAAGCAACTTTCTATGACAGCCTATGTATATGCATGTATCCCTATACTAACATACAAGACAATAATCATTTCATGTTGCAGCCATACAATATAAGTTGACTTACTTGGAGTCCTTAGCGCTCAGCAAGTTTTCACCCTCCAACGTTCAGTCCAGTTACGCTTAGCCAATACTGTAGTTATCCATACAGTATACTCGGATTAATTATGGCACTCATAATTCATTATTATTATTTTGGGCAGTTTGGTCATTTTAATAAAAGTCATTTGTAAGGATTTACAATCCTTATTTGGTTTTAAACTTATTAAGGAAAGTTATACAAAATATTCGAGACTAAACCTTAAGTCTCGGGGAGACCTATCCTAAGGTCTCGATACCTAGGCTCGGGTATCACAATGGTATTTCCCACAATCCGCTAAAAATCTTATTCTTTCCAGGTATTGCTATTAACCCGCACTTTCGACTAGTCGGTTAAAATATGTAAGATTTTAGCCGGTATTATATCCAGAAAATACAAATAAATTCCTTAATTATTTTTAAAGAAAATAAACTCTTTAAATTTTCCTTTTATTTTTCTTAAGGTTTTAATATCTAAAAACCGTTTTAAGAAAATTGCCTAATTTGTCTTAATTAGGAAAACCGTTATAAATTTCTCATCTTGACTAATTAATTTTCCAAAAGCAATTAATCAATTTTACTTACTAGGAAAATAATTTATTTAATTATTTTCTCAAAATATAGGGTTTTAAACCCTCTTTTAATTTATTAACTATTAATAAATTAAATCTCTTATTTTTAGAAAGAATAAAAACTCTTTAATAAAAATAATTCATTTAAACTCAAAGGGTAAATTTTAGTGAAAATATGATTTCAAGACTTACCATTTTATATCTTGAAATAAGCAAAATTTTACTTTTTACCTTATGTTCCAAAATCTCATTTTTACACCAAGTGTGAAAAACCTATTTTTCACATTTTTAACTACATACTTTGTTAGTTCATAACTTGAAATTTACTTACCCAATTGTTACCAAAATTTCCCAATTCCATTTTTGTTATGCCATTTAGGTCTTCATAAAATCTTAGGTCAAAATGAGCATTTTTTATTGGTGAAATCATTTTCCAACAATGAGGTAAAAATGACCTTATTTTCAAGTCCTTATTTTTTTCCAAACTTTGACAGTTAATAACTTTCAAACCGTTTAATATTTTCTTACCAAATTTTACAGTGGACTAATAGGTTATGCCAGCAATATGTCCACAAAATTTTAGAAAAAACTGGGTTCATTTGCCCTATACAGTGGCTGTCCAAATTTGGTTCCGAAAATAAGAATACGAAAAAACAGTTTTTTTACCTAAACTTTGAAATATCATAACTTACTCATTTCTAAACATTTTTTAGTGTTTCAAAAGCTCAATTTTATGTACTCAATCTCAACAACATCACAGTACAGTTTAATTTTACAAAAACAATATACAGTGGCTGCTTGACCCCTTGGAAGTCACAGCTTAAAACATGTTTTGTTTTAGGGTATCCTACAAAACCCTTGGGGGTTTTGGTTCCCATTTTCAAAAATCAATACACATGCATCATAAAAATTATTAAACAACTACCATAACCTTATTACATCATCAACAAGAAACTCTAAGCATTAGATATACAAAATAATGCTTAAAACTAAAAACCCTACAACAAACTCATCAAAAGTAAACTTTTTACCTCTTTGGTGTTCTTGCTTAAGGTTTGGACCTTCCTATAAGCTTTGACTCCTTCAAAACCTTTCAAAAACCCTAACAAACTTCCCCCAACAACATAGTCAATTAGCTATTTGAAACTCTATGCTTAAAACTTTACAAAAACCTAGATTAGTGAAAGTTTACCTTAGGGAAAATACTTCCTAGACCAAGACTTAGCCTCCAAGTTTTCCTTGGTGTTCTTGAGGTTGAATATTGAGAGAACACTTTGAATGGTCTTAAAAAAATCAGATGAGAGTGAATGAGAGAGGGAGAGTGGTCGGATTTGGGGGTTAGAATGGCTCACACAACTCTTCAAAATATCACAAAACACTTGAGTGCTTTTCTACCCACTTGCCCACTTGACTTCTTACACCTTTTTCACTCTCATTAAGTTTTAATCACCAAACTTACTATTAATTAATTAAATTAAATGTCTCTCATATTTAATTTAATTAACCACAAAATAAAATTTAACCTAAGGTCCATTCATGGAATAAAATTCCCCATTTCGGCAAAATTAGGCATTTACCACAAAATGCCTTAAAAATTCCATTTTCTTTTAGGTTTATTATTTTTGACCAAACTTTAACTTTTATGAATGTATTTTATGCCCAAAATATAATTGCCATGATTTTTCATTTTATTTTCCGAGATTTTTACCCGATCAGGGTTTTTGTGTCGGTCCAGGACCGAAAGTCTTATCTTGACTTTTAAAATCACAAAATTCATATTTTGGCTAGCAATAACTCATGGAATACTTACAAACAAAATATAATATTATTTAAAATAATATTCTTAACCCGGGGGAAAAATCCCGACCCGAGTCGTTTAAAGGTACCCAAAAACGTAGGACGTTACATGACCCATTTTTTCTACTCTCTGTCATGAAGGAGCTCACCGACTCTTACCAATATGACATGCATGGCCACATGCATGACTCCTCACTGCACACTTAAATTTTTTATTCCTCTCTTTTGGGTTCTCTATCAACTTTAGTAGCAAATTCCATTATGAATCTTATCCTTGTCATTATGAATCTAAAGTAGCAAGTTATATATGGAAGAAGCTTCAATTTGTTTCAAATATCGATGTTGGGTATAACATAATTTTTAAAGTTATTACTATTTGATAGTTGTGTGGATGCTATATGTAGAAGCACTGACACGCATGGAGTCACAAAAGTTCGACAGCAACGACTCAACCCTGGCTGCTCACCCATGCTCTGCTCCATTTCGTTGAGCCATTCCAATAACAAACTTGAAGCCACCAAAGAAGGAAAGAAGCTGCCTATTTAGGTTCCTCTGTTGGATACTCCTCATCACTTTTCTAATAATACTCATCACCATAGAGGAATGAGTCATGTACCTGGTTTTTTGACAGAAGCTGCTCAAGTACACAGTGGACAAGCTTCAGATAAAGCAGTTCAACATGGGCAACGATTAGAGCCTTTCGACGACTTTCGACGTGATGATCACAACCACAAATACCAACAAGAAGATCGGGATTTAAGCGAGAGTAGGATTAGCGTGTGGTAGGTGGCGACGAAAATGTCAGACGAAGCTTTGCCTAAGTTCTACCTGGGGCATGGAAAATTGAGCGTTGCCATCCACAGGCATCATCAAGCCTAACTCTAGCCATCATACCGTAAAAATGAAAATTAATGGTTTGAAGAGTATAAATGAAAAAATTCCCGTTAGACCGTATAAATGAAATCTTTTTTGTTTTTAGGGTGAACTACGTAAATTTCTCTTTATAAAATTTAAAACTGCAAATCGCATTGTACCACGCGGTTTGGCAAAAATACAAACCGCAACCGCACCGCAAAGGGTTCCAAAACACAAATAGTGGTGCAATGTCGCAGTTTGTGTGGTGTGAACAGTTTTATGAACACCCCTAGTTAGTCTTAGCATCAATCCCATGTTCAAAAGGTTGCACACTGCATGGATGGTTTCAGCGTTCTTACACATGGTTGAGTCCCTTCTGACATCGTTATGGGGACAAAATAGTCTATTGGTTTCAGCATAAACAAAAGCAATCTGACTAGTTAGAAAATTTACTAAACATAAAAAGAAAAAAGAAAAGTGAAGTGGTTCAGTTGCTTCTCGGGATCCAAAATAGCACGAAAAACTAGATAAAACCTGAATGTCATCAATGATTCTGACTAAGAGAAAATCTTCTAGTGAAAGGTACTCTAGGTAGTAGTTTCTACCCAACACAAACAAGAACTCACTTAAGCTCTTATTGATTTTATTAAAGTCGCTAAACTTGAAATGCACTTTCCTCAGTGTTAAATAAAATGTAGGATGAGGCATGCTTTCTCATGTCATGTAGGCATTTAGTTGGTACACGTAGATAAAGGTGCTTAAGATCTTTCTCAAAGCAACAAGGATGGTTGCCCTGACCAAAGCATGAACAAAGTTTGAGGCCACTCGCATATCACGTGGATGCTCAAAAGAGAACACACTCATCTCAACATCTCAATGTTCTTAGAGTACATAATAATATCATCGTTACAAATTGACACACTTGACCTAATATACCTAAAAAATAGTCACTATTACAAAAGTGGTATTTTATGATGTAAACACATGCTTGACGTATAGGCCCTTTACATAAAAGTAAAAAGTTATTACATCAAGTCCAGCTTGACGTAATATACTTCCTAAAATAAATAAACAATCATTTTTTAACGAAATTATCATCCCTACTAACCAAAACTTAATTTTAAAATCTTATAATACCCAAATAATCAAATTAAAATCATCCTAAATAATCAAACAATTATAAATAATAATCCAAAACTTACAAAATTATCAACAATAAGATCATATAATCAAGCAAATTAAATTTTCGATTCGTCCTCTAGCCTCTGGCCTTTGCCCCGAACCTCCAATCAACCTAGCTTGTCCCCCTCTATTTGCAAGCTGAACATCTCCCCTTTATTTGCGAGCACAACTTTGTCTTCACCTCCATTCACAAGTGTCATGGTTGTTTGCGTCTAGTGTCGTCTATTTGCATGGTCGTCCTCATATTATGGGCAAGCATCCTTTGGTCATCGCCAGGGAGGATCATAGAATGGCATATACGAGAGAGATATCAAAGAGAATGTACGGGGTTGAAAGATAGATAGTTTCAGATGAAATAGGGGCAAAAATTAGTAAATATTATGTAACACCCTAATAATGAAGGATTGTTATGACGTGTGTTGAAAGTAGTCTTGGACTCTCTAAACGTGTCATTTCATCTAAAACATGTGATTAAGTAACTAATAGTTCAGGTATTAAAAATCTTGGTCAAGGAATAAATATTTCCATTAAAAACTTTATTCTTTACATGGGATCCCAAAATAAAAGTTTAAAAATTGTTTACAACTCAAGGATTACAAAGTAAGCCGACCTAAGCAACAAAACAAGGTCCAACCCTAGTTCCCCTGCGATATCTTGGTGGTGGCAATCGAGCAGACTGCATATGTACACACCGCCTCTAACGCTCTCCAACTCATGGTTGGCCAAGCTTCTCCTTACCCTTACCTGCATCATATAGCACACGGGAGTCAAGGCTCAGTAAGAAAACATATTTAAACAGATTAAGATAATCAATAGAATATAACAGCATGCTTAACAGTAATAACTGAAACCAAGAAAACACGTTGTACAAGTATGCGACCATAGGGTCACACAAGTGTGTATCACACTTTTATTTATTCAAGTGGCATCCAAGCCAGTAAAGTGCATAATACACTCCCAAGGTTGCCTAGCCATAGTGGCTTGCGTTCTACACGCATTGTGCCGATCACAGCTTATAAGTCGAGCTTCCAATAAGGAATAAGCATACATGTAGTATATTCATCATATAAACAAAGGCAACACATTCCAGAATACTTAATCAAATATCCACATGCATAATTATAATCATGCTCATTAATAGGGGCCCGAGCCCTAATCATGTTTACATTTAACAAATGGGCCAATGTTGGGAATAGTGCCCTTAAAGCAATTGTAGTTGACAAACGTTTTAAATGAAATAAATAATTGAATTGAATTGTTACATATATAGACTATGTTTGATATTATATGATAATATTATGTGAATATCAGAAAATTCCAAGTTTATTAATGTGGTCTTAATCTCATATTGGTATGAGAGGATAGAGACTAAGATAATAAACTTAAAATAGTTCACAGTAAAATGAAGTTATGGAATCTTTAGATTAATTACTACAAGTACGATTCGCTAGTATTATGAATACAAGTGACCTAGATCTGGGTCACTACTGTAGTAGGACACTTTAGTGAAGGTACTTTATATATAGTGATATATAGAACTGGACGAGATGTGATTTTTTAATACGTGTTTAAACACTGTTTCATAATATTAATCAAACACATCAAACGATGATCTAAATCACAAGGTTGCTATGAGCTCCTATATATGTCATCTTATCCTTTGATTCATGCGTTAAGGTTTGTCAGAATAATTAGGCTAAGAACAATTGTTTTGGGGTCTCAATGATATATATGGCTAGGGACATAGTTTACCAGATAAGGAATCTATACCTTCTTATAGATTGAATAAAATGAAGTTATGGAATCTTTAGATTAAAAACTTCTAGTACGGTCTGTTAGTATTATGAATACAAGTGACCTGGATCTGGGTCACTACTATAGTAGGACACTTTAGTGAATGTACTTTATATATAGTGATATATAGAACTGGAACAGATGTGATTTGTTAATACGTGTTTAAACACCATTTCATAATATTAATCAAACACATCAAACGATGATCTTAATCATGTGGTTGCTATGAACTCCTCTATATGTCATCTGATTATTTGATTCATGCGTTAAGATTTGTCAGAATGATTAGGCTAAGAACAATTATTTTGGAGACTCAATGATATATATGGCTGGGGACATAGTTTAACAGATATGGAATCTATACCTTCTTATAGATTGACTAATGGTTCTCTATTGGGTTAACTCTTGGAACTAAAAAGGTTATGAGCGCTCATGTCGCAAACTTGTTGTGACACAACCTTCACTAGTAAAGTCAATGGTACTCTAGGAACAAGATATAGCTAAAAGGGTAAAACGATATTCCCTTTTAATTATGAGTCATTAATAGAGGATTAACGTTGTATGTAATGATTATATCAATGGACACTTTATTCTTTAATAAAGTACTCAGTAAATATATGTCTATAATTATGAAGAGTTCAATCTCATATTTATAGTGGAGCAATCATGAGCTTAATAAATATGACTATTCAATCAAAGAGTTTTGATTAATAATCTAATATTTATTGAACCTTGATATTATAGATTCATAGGACCCCAGGGTGGCTCTATCAACACCATATCAAGGTAAGAGTTGATACAAGGGTATTACTGTAATTTGGGAATTTGAGAAGAATTTTATTCTTCGGGTCAAGTATAGAATTATATGATAATTGAAGTTGAATAATTAATTTGGAATTATTTATTAATTTAAATATATAAAATTTCAAAATTCTTGTATATGAATTAATTAATTAATTTTTGAAATTAATTATTTTATTTGAGTGAGAGAAAATAAAATTGATAAGTCAAAAATCGTTTTTTGATTTATTGAATTTTAAAAGATGATGATAATGATGATCATCAATTTGAATTTTGACATTAAAATTTAAATTTTGAAATATGGTTGTCATCTTTTCCTTAAAAAGATAGATACCTTATTTGTAGGAGGTTGATCTTAGTTAAATAAATAAATAAAATAAAAATAAAATATCCCTAAAAAGGGATATAGTAGTACATGCATGACATAGTCCAAAGACTGTGCCATGTGTGTACCAACTGTACTGATATTGAATCAGTTTTTATTTTATTTCATTTATTTAATTAATTAATAATTTAAAAATAGTTTTTTCAAATTTGGTAAGTTAGATATTTACCTAAATCAAATCATATCATCGTTATGAGATTATTATTCTATTACTATTATTATTAGGAATAATAAGGTAATAGAAATATCTCTATATATATGATATAGAATAAAGAGAGAGAAAAGATACACAAAACAACAACACAATTTAGAATTTTTGTCACACAAAAACATTTTCTTCTTCTTTTTTATTCTAGTCATTCTCAAACCATAATCCATGTTCTCATGTGTTAAGAAATACTTGTGATTCCTAAAATTACAAACAAATGTTCTCTATTTGCCCACACACATCTTGAGGTGTAGAGAACACTCCGGGAGATTGTGGTTTGAGTGCTTAAAGTTTTGGATAGGAAGATCGATGAATATAAGAAAAGATTCATGGATACTTGATAGGCTTCAAGAGGTAAAAGTTCATGTTCTTGTATGTTTATATATTTATACGTTATATATAAATATATTTTATATTTATATGTATGTTGCATGATTAGTAATATTGTATGTTAATTTTTCTGTCTGGATGTTTTCTTGTTCATATAAATTGTTTATATGAGTAATGATAAATATTTTTGTTGTTACCAAATGGGCCCATCACGCTCATTTCGATGCATGCTTTGAATGTTTTTCCAACAGCCAAGACCTAATCATATTTACATTTAACAAATGGACCAAACCCTAATCGTATTTACTTTTAAAAACTGGGCCAAATCCTAATCACGTATCTCACACATTGGGTGCAGTTTTCTTACCTCAAGCTTCGTGCGAATAAAGAAACGACTCGAGTGTTATCCCTAACCCAAGCCATGCGGAAACCCTAGAACCCAAGTTCCAAACTGAACTCTAACTCTCAAAACCATTGTTCCCAGTTAACGGGGCGCTAAAAATGTCCCCCAAGCCCCCAAGTGGGCACTGAAATTAGATTCTCGAGCGCGCCAGGCCTAGCCCTTAAAATTAAGCAAATCAACATTTCGGGGGCCCTGGCGCAGTCGTGCCTACCCTTGGCGCGGTCGTGCCCACAAAAATTTTAGGATTTCTAGGGCATGGTGAAGTCGTGCCCCTCAACTTGAGACCCAAATTGAAGTTAAATTTCGCTCTTTCTGGGACACTAGTGTGGTCGCGCTACAACCTAGCGCAATCGCGCTAGGTCCCCAGAATCCCAAAATCTGCCCATAACACAAGAGTTGTTCCCCAATTCGCAAACTCTGCGATTTCCTGCAAAATTAGACCCCGAATTTGACCAACACCAGTGTTTCCAACAGATCTCAAAATGTATCACTAGGCCTAGGCAACAAGACCCAATACTCAACTCATCCAAAAACACACATAGAATCTTGACTAGGAATCAAAATCAAAAGAAATTCAAGAACACCAAAAGCATGGGTCTTACCTCTGTATTTTGAATTCCTTGGGGATGAAGAAGATCCTAGTAACCTCTAATCCCAATCCGATGTTGCTATCTCACAAGAATTCCCTTCAATCTTCACCAAAAATTCAATGCTTGGCCTAATTTTGGAGCACCTTGTGTGCTCTTCCAAAAATGCTCCCAAAACTCAATAGCAATGTCTAAAACATGTATGAGCCAAAGTGCTCAGCTGCTGGCCTATTGCTAGCCCATGTGATCAAATGACCACAATGCACCTTGCCCCATTTAACCTCAAAGGTTACCCCCAAGGGAAAAATCATCATTTGGCATAATTCATGCTAATCTCAAATAATTCTATCAAACTAAATATTCATCAATTAATTCCCCCTACTCAATATTTTCCAATAATTTACCAAATTATCAAAATACCCCTAAGCTCACCCCGAACCTGGTATTTTACCTCGTTGTGAGTTTCTTCTAACTTGCTCCATAGGATCGCATCGTGCTGGATAACTCAAATATATCCATATAATAATATGGTCACAATTATAAATCACACATATTTACAATTATACCCTTAGTGGGTCAAAATTATGAAAATGCCCTTATAATAAGAAACGGGCCCACATGCATATTTAATACACTTAAAGATGCAAGCATCATCATATCATAATACAATTCACATAATTCAAAAAATAACTTGCTCATACCACATAAGCGCATAATTAACTCAACTATTGCCTCCTAGCCCCATAATCAAGGCAATAAGTCATATTGGGGAAGTTAGGGCGTTACAATTATCATATCATTACAGAAATTTTATCCTCGAAATTTTACCTGAACATCTCGGGATACTGAACTGGCATATTTGACTGCAATTCCCAGGTCGCCTCCTCAACCTTGTTGTTCCTCCATAATACCTTAACAAAAGGTATGGTTTTATTCCTCGGGGCCTTGTCCCTCCTGTCTAATATCTGGATTGACTGCTTCTAATAGGATAAGTCTCTTTGCAGCTCCAGATCTTCATAACTTTGTACATGAGCCTCATCAGATACATACTTCTGCAGCATCAAAATATGAAATACATTATGCACGACCGACAATGCCGGAGGTAAGGCCAATCTATAGGTCACCTGACCAATCCTCTCTAGGATCTCAAAAGGTTTTACAAATCTAAGGCTCAACATGCCCTTCTTCTCAATTCTTTTCACCCCTTTCAGTGGTGAAACTCTAAGGAAGACATAGTCTCCCACTTGGAACTCCATGTTATTTCGGTTTGGATTCGTATATGTTTTCTGTCTACTATGTGATGCGAGCATCCGAGCTCTAATCTTTTTGATAGCCTCATTTGTCCTCTGAACTGCATAAGGACCTAAGTATTTTCGTTCACCCATCTCATCCCAGCGAATGTCGATCTACACTTCCTACCCTACAACATCTCCTAAGAAGCCACTCCAATGGTCACCTGATAGTGTTGTTGTAGGAAAACTCTAATAAAGGGAAATACTTACTCCAAGACCCTTCAAAGTCCAATACACATGCTTTCATCATGTCTTCCAATATCTGGATAGTCCTCTCAGACTGACCATCAGTCTGAAGATGATAAGTTGTACTAAACTTTAGTGTGTACCCATTGCCTTCTGTAAACTTCCCAAAACTTGGAAGTAAAATTAGGTTCCTTATCTGACAAAATAGACCTCGGACTCCCATGATGGCGCACTGTGACAGTCAAAATCTCGTGATCTGCAGGGGGAAAGACTGGGTAAAAGTTGTGCAATCCCACACTGCCTGGGGAAGATCATGTATGATGATTCTAAGACAGTGTAGGTATGGGACTACATAGTTGAAGAGGGCTTAAATAGATTGTGGGTACTACCTATGCCAAGAAGATGCATCTTCTTTTTGATAGTCCATCACTTGAGAACTCCAAAGGTAAGCTTGCTTGACCTGGAGAAGTCTCATGATGGGTGACCTCCTGTGATGTTTTCCCAGGAAGCATGCGAATGAGGACAAAGCACACAAGAAAGAATCGTGTTGGTTTGCATGGCCAGTCCTCATTCCAAGAAGCATCCATAGGGACGTGGGGCGTTACAAATGGTATCAGAGCCTTGACCCAGCCAGAAGTGTGGCCGATGGGGATGTCGGACCCCTAAAGGAGGGTCGGGATTGTGACAGTCAGATTCCAGTGATCCACTAGGGGAAAGACCGCATAAAAGTTGTGCAATACCACACCGCCTGGGGAAGGTCATGTGTGATGATTCTAAGACTATGTAGGTATGGGACTACACAGTTGAATAAGGCTTAAATGGATTGATAGGTACTACCTACGTCAACAAGATGCATCTTCTTTTTGGTAGTCCATCACTTGAAAACTCCAAAGTTAAGCGTGCTTGACCTAGAGTAGTCTCATGATGGGTGACCTCCTTGGAAGATTTCCCAAGAAGCAACCATAGTGACGTGGGGCATTACACGCACTATCTCTCTCACATAGAGATTTGCATACCGGAAAAAGTGAGTTGATTTGGTGTATCGGTCTAGAATAACCCACACCGAATCATGTTGACCCGCTGTCTTAGGCAACCCAACCACAAAATTAATTTTGATGTCCTCCCACTTCCACTTTGGGATATCTAAGGGTTGTAATAGCCCCGCTAGTCTCTGATGTTCAGCCTTGACCTGATGACACGTTAAACACTTAGCCACATACTCGATTACATCCGTCTTCGTCTCAGGCCACCAATATAAAGTCTTCAGATCCTGATACATCTTCGTAATGTCTGGATACAAAGAATACGTGGTAGTGTGAAATTCATCAAGAATCTCCTGTCTGATGACAGTATCCATCAGAACACAGATCTGGCCTCCGTATCTCAATAAACCCACATCTGATAATGTATAGTCCCTAGGTACTCCAGTAGGGAAGTCTCTTCTAATCTTCATCAGTTGTGGCTCTTTCAACTAACTTTCCTTTATCCTCTCTAGAAGAGTAGACTATAGGGTAATTGTAACACCCTAAACTCTAGAGACAGTTACGGTGTGTATTTTAAACAGTGCTAAACTCGCTAATCGAGTCATTATCGAGTCATTTGGCCATAACAGTGTAACTAAGTATTATTAGCGATTTAGGGTTAAATTTTTTTGTTAAGATATACGTTTCACTAAAACGTTTACTATATACATTGGGATCCCAAAATATAATTTAAAGGTAAATTACAGCAAAATATTTACAACCAGCCGACCTAAGCGGCAAAATAGGTCTTAACCCTAGTTCTTCTTTAAACCTTCGGCCGTGGCGGTCGAGCAGCCGCATATGTACACATAGTCACCTAAGCTTTCCAACTCAAGGATGGTCCAGCTTTCTTTTGCCTTTACCTGCACCACAAAGAAACCATGAGCCAAAGCCAAGCAAGAAAACTCAATATGCTCATGAACAAGTAATAACATGTTACTAAGTCATATTAGGCATGCCTAGCAGTAATAAGTCTACTCATGCATGCAAGCATATACAAATAAATGTTTGTGAAGTCCTGCGCTCTGAGTAAATGACTAATAGGTCTCTCGCTCTTTGGTAGATGACTAATAAGTCTCTCTGAGGTAGAAGACTATTAAGTCATTCTATGAACAGTTAACTAATAAGTCACTCTCTAAATAGATGACTGAGTCCGTCCCAGTCAGATGACTGATAAGTCTATCTCGGTCAGATGATTGATAAGCCTATCCCGGTCAGATGACTGATAAGTCTATTCCGGTCAGATGACTGATAAGTCTATCTCGGCCAGATGACTGATAAGTCTATCCCGATCAAATGACTGATAAGTCCATCCTAGTAAGATGACTAATAAGTCTATCTCGGTCATATGACTGATAAGTTTATCTCGGTCAGATGATTGATAAGTTTATCTCGGTCAGATGAATGATAAGTCCATCCCAGTCAGATGACTGATAAGTCTATCTTGGTTAGATGACTGATAAGTCCATCTCGGTCAGATGACTGATAAGTCTATCTCGGTCAGATGACTAAAAAGTTTATCTCTTAGGTCCCATACCCTCCAAGCCATGTGACGTGTAGGTCACCTTAGCCTTTCTGGCTCTGGCTCTAAATAACTAGCCATTAGACTAGACAAGCGCTTTTAGTTTTCATCAAACTTGAGGTCGGTCTGGCATTAATGCTCATGATGAGTCATTCAATGCATATATCGATTATATATAATCTTTCACCGGCTCTGTGTTCATGACGCTTATGCCACTCCTGACTCTTAGGTCAGTAACATACGACCAGTGCTCAAAACTACTATCGAACTTGACTAGTAAGTCACAGCTTCACATCTAGTTCTGACACCATTGCCGATTCTGACTAGTAAGTCAGTGCCATTCACAAGTAAGCAAGATTTGCTAAGAATTTGATATGCAATCCATGTACACATTTAAACACATTAACATGCCTCAATAATAACCATGCATGTCTCATATGTGGTGCAGTTGTCTTACCTTTGGTTCGAGTGAGAAATAACAAATGAACGACCCTTTAGAATGATCGATCCTTTGATCCTTTAACGGTCACCTAGTCATAACCAAATATGGAATCCCATCAATAAAATAAATCATAAAAAGGTTTATAATCTAAAACCTCACTCCCACGACTATTCCCGTGCTCTCGGGACTCCCAAACCACCCAAACAAGGTAGTTGAACCATTCCCCGAGCCCCCAAAGTCATCCCAGACCCTAAAAATTGGTTTCCTGGAAAATGAACTAGCATTGGGGCGGTACTTGGTAGAGCTAGGGCGCTGCCCCAGTCAGAGAGAACCCCCAATTTCCCCTCTGCCTAGCGCTGAGGCACCACCTATAGACAAGAAAATCTCTGGTCTTCTCCCTTGCGATTTCCCCTAAAAACCAAGCATCGAAACCAATCCCAAACATCATTCAAACCTATATTTTAACCCCAAAACTTCATTCATACAACAATCTCATCAAAACCCTAGAAAACTTTCTCAAAAACTTCCATTGATTCTCAAATAATCACCTCAAATTTCTCAATTGAAAACTTATTAGAAAACAGGGTATAACAAGAATTTCATGACTGAATTCTTACCTCAAGCTTGAATTGAGTCCTCTTCAATGGTTGAACTAAAGTCTAGAACCTCAAGCCTTGATTCCCACACTTGAATCCTCAAACTTAGCTTCAAAATTCTAAAGGATAAGAAGAGAAAATGATGAACGGTTTGTAAGGAGGAGAAGGTGTAGAGGATGCTCTGTTTTCTACAAATTCCAAAGCCTTCTAGTGTGATATAATCCCTTGGTCAAATGACCATAATACCCCTAGGTTAAATAAAGTGTAGCAAGGGAAAAATCGTCCTTTCTCCTCTATTCCCGTTAATCATAATTAACGCCCACCAATTCCCGTTATTTCCAAAATTCTCAAATACCAATAAATCATATCCCATTACCCTTTAATTCCCGGTAATGTTCTAATCCTCAAATTACCCTGAGCCCCGAAATTAACCCTGTTATGACTAGACCGAAAACTTGCATTCAAAGATCGTCTCATTTCAAATGGCTCGAAAAAATCCACATATAATGTGGTATTAATTGTAATTCACCCACATCCATGAAAATACACAATCACGCGCTCAACAGGCTAAATTACCAAAATGCCCTTATAATAAAATGTGAACCCATATGCATGCATTTATCATCATATAGTAATATAATTAACATAAACATGCATATAATCATTTAATAATATAATAAATCAATTATGGCCCTCCCGGCCTCCTAATCAAGGTCATAAACCATATTAGAAAATTTAGGGCATTACAACTATCCCCTCCTTATAGAAATTTCGTCCTCGAAATTTATGTAAACCGCCTGGAATATGAATTCTGCACAACTAATTCATGTTTCCCAGGTCTCTCCCTTGAACTCGTTGTCTCTATAACCTTACCTTGACTCAAGGTATAACGTTGTTCCTCAGAACGTTATTCTTTCTGTCTCATATCTGAACTGGTCATTCCTTAAAGGATAACTTAGCCTCAATCTCCAGATTCTCATAACTCAACTCATGAGTTTCCTTCCGACCTATGCCCTCAAAATGGAAATATAAAATACATTGCATACAGCTGACAATGTCAAAACTAAGGTCAATCCAAAGGCAACCTGACCGGTCCTATCCAGGACTCAAACAGTCATACGAATCTAGGGCTCAACTTGCCCTTAACTCCTCACCCTTTCCATGGTGATACTTTAAGGAAGATACAATCTTCTACTTGGAACTCCACGTTCCTGCTTTTCAATTTAGCAAAACAACCTTTTCCATTTATTCTGAGAAGTAAGCATTCAAGCTTCAACTTTTTTAAAAACCTCCATGCTCCCCTGAACTACCTTAGGATCCAGATATAATATCTGATTCATCTTATAAGATGTCCTTCCAATAATAACTAGATAACTCTCTCTCTGATTTACCATCAGTCTGAGAGTAATAAACTGTGTTAAATTCCAACTGTGTATTTAGCACCTTCTGCAACCCTTCCAAAACTTGGAAGTAATAATAAAGTCTTCATCTGATAAGATGGACCTTAAATTCCCATGAAGGCATACTACCTTTCCCACACAAAGATCTGAATACTGATCAGCTGTGTTACTTGTCCTTACTGATAAAAGTGGGCTCACTTTAAATACTGGTCCATATTGACCCAATTCCAATCACGCTGACCCACTATCTTGGGCAGCACCATCGCAAAACCCATCGCAATGTTTCCTTATTTCCAATATAGAATACTCAAAGGCTACAATAGCCTTACTTGTTTCTGATACTCTGTCTTGACCTGCTAACAGGTTAAGAGCTTTGCCACGTATTCTGTTACATCCATCTCCATCCTAGGCCATCAATAAAAAACTTTCGAACTCTGATACGTTGTCATGATGGCTGAATGAGGAGAATAACAGGATAATATGAGATTCCTCCATAATCTCCGGATTAATCCCAATGTCCATCGGATTCCAAATCCGATCCTTATACCATAATAAGCCCATACCTGACACTGCACAATCCTTAGCTTATCCAGCTCAGACTTTCCACTCAATCTTCCTATATGTGGTTCACTTAATTTTTTTCCTTTTGATCCTTTCTGAAATAATAATCTCAAGCACAAAACTGGCCACCTGGCCCACCAGAAAATCTACTCTAGTCCTGGTCATATCCTTTAACTAACATGATGCATAGGCAATCACTTATCTCTGTCACTCAGGTGTCATAACAACCTACTAACTGATTCTAATCTGTAAGAAGACTCAGAACTCATTCCAAAGCAAATATAATATCTTGTCCGTCCAAGGAAACTCCTGCCCCTAAGGCGTTCCTTGACCTTGGCAAATCTCCATCTGAGAGTATACCACAATACCATCGTCCAAGATGATCACAAATCCAATTAAGATAATCCTTGAACACTCTGATGATCTAATCCATCAAAACAACTCAGCACTAACCAAATTCTCTTAACATCATTCAGCACTCCCAGTGCTCTTATCTAATATAAAAACAGTCTTCTATTTATCTTTCCCCCTGATCTCTAGCTGGTAATAACCATATCCAAGATCTACCTTGAAAAATACCACTTTATCCAATAACTGAACTTTTAGGTCTTACAACTTTGCTGTTGTCATTCAGAATAGTGCCCTAGGCCTGATTCCATCCTTGGCACAAATCTAATCACCATTCTATTCTTTTTGTGTAAACGTAATCCTAACAAATCCCTTGGAAATCTATCCATAAACTCACAGACTAGTCTAGTCTGTCCTAATTCCACAGGCACAACCTAAGTGGTATCCACCACACTAGCTAAGAGTTCCATGCATCCTCCTACAACAGATCTCTAGCTCTAGATATAGATATCCTCAGCATACAAAATCCATGCAAAGTGCCAACTGCCACAAGGGCTTCCCACTCTAAGCCCAAGAATTATTATTCTTTCTTTGCAATTTAGTATTACCTCACACTTGATTAACCAATCTACATCCAGGATCATACTGAAGTCAGTCATAACCAACTTTACCAAAATAACTGATGAGTCCTTTCCACCATAACCTAACTAATCACAACATAATCATGCAATCTTCATGTCATCTTTATGCCTCTATATATGCAACAAGCAAAGAACAACATGGCACCAAACTAGTCAGCACAATACAAAATCAGAACTAGAAAGTTGTCCTGCCATCCCTGAGGAACCAGCCTCAGTCTCAGTCTCTGACTCTGCCTGCCTCAGAATGAACACTCGAGCTGGAGTCAAGCTGTCCATGCTCTTTTGCTCACATGCTCCTTGTCTTGGGCAATCCCTCATGAAATGCCCAACCATTCCACATAAGTAACATGCCTTTGCTCAGCATTCTCCCAGATGATGTATCTTACACTAGGCGCATTTTGGATAAGTCATCCAACTCTTTTTCTTGCTCACTCCAATAAATGGAGCTATCACTGCCTGAGCTCCTCGCTCTGTAACACCCTTCTTCTCATTTCTTATGCTCTCAAAAGCAAGAGCCTTCCCTACCACCTGGGCGTGGGTGGAGGTTTCATGCACTGAGGTAACTATATCGCCCTGAGTTATCATGGAATTCAATCCTTGGATAAACTTTTCCTTTCGAGCTACATCTGTGGGTACCATGTCAAAAGCAAACTCGACCAACCCATCAAATCTGTTAACATACTCAATTACAGTTGCATTGCCCTGAACCAGGTTCATGAACTCATTCATCTTAGCAGTTTAGGCTGTATCATAGAAATACCTTAAATTGAACAGCTGCCTAAAGTCTTTCCAATCCATCATAGTTGTATCTTGTGTCTGGGATACGAATTCTCACCACGTCCGGGCATCATCCCGCAACAGATAAGTAGCACAGATCAACCTATCGTGACCCACCAGCCCCATATGGTCAATAATGGAACTGATCATGCCCATCCATTGCTCAACTCTGAATGGATCTAGGCCTCCCTCGAAGACTGGAGGGTAAAAACTCCTGGAATCTTCCACAAAGATATTCCCATCTACTCTCAACCCTAGTCTGAGCCAGAATTGGTGCTACTCCTGGCATAACAAAGGAATAGGTGTTCCCCGAAAGATTCTGCTGTTGCTTCAAACCCCTAATCTCTTCATCCTGCCTCTGCAATCTTAATTGCACATCTATAAGCATTTGCTGGAACTTCTGAAGGGCAGATGAAGAACTTAACCCCTGGCTGAAACTCCCAGTCTCAGTATAACCACCATCAGGCCTCGTTATCTGCCTTGGATACATACCTGCTGATTAAATTTGCAGTCAATAACTTGACCCATTAAATATAATGAGCACATCAAGAGCTTTCCCCACAGGAAAAATCTTACGACACTACAATCACAAACCATTGTAGTGCTAAAAACATGCCCATAACTTGTATACATCATTCACAATCCCTGCTGTTACAACATTCCAACCATGCCTCCAACTCCAGCATGAAAATATAACTTTTATTTATATTCGTATAGTAGGTAATCATATAGTCAAGAGTCAGGCTCTATCAGAATCTCATGCTCCCTAATACAATGTGCAGGTAAAGCATTTACATTCTATTTAAGCAGTTAAACATATAACTACAGAAATAGTTACCATTCCCTGAGTGAAGCTATCTTCAGTGACGAGTGTACATGCCCAGCTTGTCTTCAGGAACCCTTAACCTTGGCTCGCTCTGATACCAAGTTGTAATGCCTTAAACTCTAGGGATATTTACGGTGTGCATTTTAAACAGTGCTAAACTCGCTAATCGAGTCATTTGGCCATAATAGTGTAACTGAGTATGATTAGCGATTTAGGGTTAAAAATATTGGTTAAGATATAATGTTTCGCTAAAAAGTTTACTATACACATTGGGATCCCAAAATATAGTTTAAAGGTTAATTACAGCAAAATATTTACAACCAGCCGACCTAAGCGGCAAAATAGGTTTTAACCCTAGTTCTTCTTTAAACCTTCAACCGTGGCAGTCGAGCAGCCGCATATGTACACATCGTCACCTAAGCTCTCCAACTCAGGGATGGTCCAGCTTTCTTTTGCCTTTACCTGCACCACAAAGCACCCGTGAGCCGAAGCCTAGCAAGAAAACTCAATATGTTCATGAACAAGTAATAACATGTTACTAAGTCATAATAAGCATGCCTAGCAGTAATAACTCTACTCATGCATGCAAGTAGGTACAAATAAATGTTTCTGAAGTCCTGCGCTCTGAGTAAATGACTAATAAGTCTCTTGCTCTGAGGTAGATGACTAATAAGTCTCTCTGAGGTAGAGGACTAATAAGACATTCTTTGAAAAGTTGACTAATAAGTCACTCTCTAAATAGATGACTGATAAGTCTGTCCCAGTCAGAGGACTGATAAGTCTATCTCGGTCAGATAACTGATAAGTCTATCTCGGTCAGATGACTGATAAGTCTATCTCGGTCAAATGACTAATAAGTTCATCCCAGTCAGATGACTGATAAGTCTTTCTCGGTCAGATGACTGATAAGTCTATCTCGGTCAGATTGCTAATAAGTCTATCCCGATCAGATGACTGATAAGTCCATCCTAGTCAGATGACTGATAAGTCTATCTCGGTCAGATCACTGATTAGTCTATCTTAGTCAGATGACTGATCAGTCTATCCTGATCAGATGACTGATAAGTCCATCCCAGTCAGATGACTAATAAGTCTATCTCAGTCAGATGACTAATAAGTCTATCTCAATCAAATGACTAATAAGTCTATCACGGTCAGATGACTGATAAGTCCATCTCGGTCAAATGAGTGATAAGTCTGTCTCGGTCAGATGACTGATAAGTTCATCTAGGAGGTCCCATACCCTCCTCGCCATGTGACGTCTAGGTCACCTTATCCTTTCTGGTTCTGGCTCTAAATAACTAGCCATTAGACTAGACAAGCACTTTTAGTTTTCATCAAACTTGAGGTCGGTCCGGCATTAATGCTCATGATGAGTCATTCAATGCAGATATCGAGTAGATCTAATCTTTCATCGACTCAGCGTTCATGACACTTATGCCGCTCTTGACTCTTAGGTCAGTAAAGTACGACAAGTGCTCAAAACTACTGTCAAACTTGACTAGTAAGTCACAGCTTCATAGCTTCTAACACCATTGCCGATTCTGACTAGTAAGTCAGTGCCATTCATAAGTAAGAAAGATTTGCTAAGCATTTGATATGCAATCCATGTCCACATTTAAACACTTTAACATGCCTCAATAATAACCATGCATGTCTCATATGGGGTGCAATTCTCTTACCTTTGGTTTGAGTGAGAAATAACAAATGAATGACCCTTTAGAATGATCGATCCTTTGATACTTTAACGGTCACCTAGTCATAACCAAATATGGAATCCCATCAATAAAATAAATCATAAAAAGTTTTATCATCTAAAACCTCAGTCCCGAGACCAATCCCATGCTCTCGGGACTCCCAAACCTCCCAAACGGGGTAGTAGAACCATTCCTCGAGCCCCCAAAGTCATCCCAAACCCTAAAAATAGGTTTCCTGGAAAATGAACTAGCGCTGGGGCGCTGCTTGGTAGCGCTAGGGCATTGCCCAAGTCAGAGAGAACCCCCAATTTCCCCTCTGCCTTGGGCTGGGGCGCCAGAAGTGGCGCTAGGGCGCCACCTACAAACCAGAAAATCTCTGGTCTTCTCCCCTGCGATTTCCCCTAAAAAACAAGATTAAAAACCAATCCCAAACATCATTCAATCCTATATTTTAACCCCAAAACTTCATTCATATTACAATCTCAAAACCCAAGAAAACTTTCTCCAAAACTTCCATTGATTCTCAACTAATCACCTCAAATTTCTCAACTGAAAACTTATTAGAAAACAGGGCATAACTAGAATTTCGTTGCTGAATTCTTACCTCAAGCTTGAATTGAGTCCTCTTCAATGGTTGAACTAAAGTCTAGAACCTCAAGCCTTGATTCCCACACTTGAATCATCAAACTTAGCTTCAAAATTCCAAAGGCTAAGAAGAGAAAATGATGAACGATTTGTAAGGAGGAGAAGGTGAAGGGGATGCTCTATTTTCTACAAATTCCACAGCCTTCTAGTGTGATATAATCCCTTGGTCAAATGACCATGATAACCGTAGGTTAATTAAAGTCCTTTAAAGTCTAGCAAGGGCAAAATCGTCCTTTCTCCTCTTTTCCCGTTAATTATAATTAACGCCCTCCAATTCCCATTATTTCAAAAATTCTCAAATACCAATAAATCATATCCCATTACCCTTTAATTCCCGGTAAGGTTCTAATCCTCAAATTACCTCGAGACTTACCCTTAGCCCCAAAATTAACCCTGTTATGACTAGACTGAAAACTTGCATTCAAAGATCGTCTCATGCCGAATGGCTCAAACAAATCCACATATAATGTGGTATTATTTGTAATTCACCCACATGCATGAAAATACAAAATCACGCCCTCAACAGGCCAAATTACCAAAATTCCCTTATAATAAAATTTGGATCCATATGCATGCATTTATCATCATATAATAATATAATTCACATAAACGTTCATATAATCATTTAAAAACATAATAAATTAATTATGGCCCTTCCAGCCTCCTAATCAAGGTCCTAAACCTTAATAGGAAATTTGGGGCATTACAACTATCCTCTCCTTACACAAATTTCGTCCTCGAAATTTATCAGAACCTTTCGCACAACTGATTCAAGTTTCCTAGGTCGTTCCCTCGACCTCACTACTTCTGCAACATACATTAACCCAAGGTATAATTTTGTTTCTCAGAACCTTGTTCTTTCTATCTCATATTTGAACTGGCTATTCCTTATAGGATAACTTAGCCTCAAATCCCCAGATTCTCATAACTCAACACATGAGTTTCTTTTAACCCATGTCCTCGGCATGGAAATCTAAAGTACATTGTATACTGTTGAAAGTGCCAAATATAAAGTCAATCTAAAGGCAACCTGATCGATCCTATCTAGGATTCAAATGGTCAAAATAATCCAGGGTTCAACTTGCCCTTAACTCCTCACCCCTTTCCACAGTGATACTTTAAGGAAGATACAATCTTCTACTTGGAACTCCATGTTCCTGCATTTCAAATTAATATAACTTTTTTATTTACTCTAAGAAGTGAGCATCCAAGCTCTAACGTCAAATAATCTCAATGGTCCCCTGAACTACCTCAGGATTCAAACTCAACACCTCACCCATCTCATTCCAATGAACGGGTGATAAACATTCTCAAACATACCTCATCTCATAAGGTATTTTTATTATACTTGATAATTCCCCCCCCCCCCCTCTCTCTCTCTGATTTACCATCAGTCTGATGATAATGAACTGTACTAAATTCAATCTATATACTCATTGCCTTCTGCTACCTTCCTCAAAACTTGGAAGTAAAAACATAGTTCTCATCAATAAGATAGACCTCAAATTCCATGAAGGCGCACTACCTCTTTCACAAAGAGGTCTGATAACTGATCAGCTGCATTACTTGTCCTTACTGATAGAAATGAACTCACTTGGAATAGTGGTCCATAATGACCCAATGCCAACTCATACTGACCCACTATCCTGGGCAGCCCCACCGCGAAACCCATCGCGATGTTTCCTTATTTCCACTATGGAATACTCAAAGGCTACAATGGCCTTACTGATTTCTGGTATTCTGGCTTGACCTGCTAACAGGTTAAGAACTTTGCCACACATTCCATTATGCCATTCTCCATCCCAGGCTACCACTATAAAACTTTCATATCCTGTTACATTTCCATGATGCCTGAATGAAGAGAATAAGAGAGTAGTATGAGATTCATCCATAATCTCCCAATTAATCTTAGTGTCCATCGGATTCCAAATCCGATCCTTATACCTCAATAAATTCATACCTGACACTGTTTAATCCTTAGCTAATCCAGCTAAGACTTTCCACTCAATCTTTCCTATCTTTGGTTCACTTAATTATTTTGTTTTTTTTAATCCTCTCTGAGATAGTAATCTCAAGAATGAAACTGGCTACCCGGCCCACCAAAAACTCTACTCTAGTTCTGGTCAAATCCTTTAACAAACATGTTGCATAAGCAATCACTTATCCCTGTCACTGAAGTGCCATAACAATCTGCTAACTGATTCTGATCTGTAAGAAGACTCAGAACTCTTCCACAAAGTACATATAATATCGTGCCCATCAAAGGAAACTCCTGCCTACCGAGGCGTTCCTTAACCTTGGAAAATCTCCGCAAGAAATACATCACAATACCATCATCCAAGACGATCACAAATCCCATTCAAATAATCCTTTGAATGCTCTGTCCATCTAATTCATCAAGACAACTCAACATTAATTACCCTTTCAAACATAACTCAGCACTCCCAGTGCCCTTATCTGATATAAAAACAGTCTTATGTATATTCTTCTCCCTGATCTCTAGCTGGTAATAACCAGATCAAAAATCTACCTTGGAGAATACCATCTTACTCAATAACTGAGCCCCCTTTGGGTCTTACAACTTTGCTGAAGTCGTTCAAAACAGTGCCCTAGATCTGATTCCATCCCTGGCACAAATCCAATCACCATTTATCTTTTCTATATAAAGGAAACCCTGGCAAGTCCCCTAGAAGCACATCCAGAGACTCACAGACTAATCCAGTCTGTCCTAAACCCACTGGCACAATCTAAGTGGTATCCACCACACTAGCTAAGAGTTCTATGCATCCCCCTGCAATAGATCTCCAGCTCTAAATACAATGGCATAAGCATACGAAGTCCATGCACAGTGCCAACTACTACAAGGCCTCCCCACTCTCAAGCTCCAAAGTTACTATCCTTTCCTTGCAATGTTAACATTGTCCCACACTTGGCTAACCAATCCAAATCCTGAATCATACTGAAGTCAGTCATAACAAACTTTATTAAAATCACTAATGAGTCTTTTTTATCATAACCCAACTCATCTCTTAAATCACTAATACAGTATCGCATTCCCATCACAATGTAACCATGTGAACTGCATATCATCTCTATGCCTCTCTATATGCAACAAACAAAGAAACAGCATGGCACCAAAACCAGTCAGCATAATACAAAATCCGAACTAGAAAGTTGACCTGCCACCCCTGAGGAACTAATCTCATTCTCAGTCGCTGATTGCATCGGAACGAACACTCAAGCTGGAGTCGAGCTATCCATCCCCTTTTTCTCATCCTTTCTTAGCCTTGGGAAATCCTTCTTGAAATGCCCAACCATGTCACATAAGAAATATGTCTTTGCTCGGCATTCTCCCAGATGACACCCTTGCACCGAGTGCATACTAAGTCAGTCTTCCACTCCTTCTTGCTTGATCTAACCAGTGGAGGCATCACTGTCTGAGCTCCGTGCTCTCTAACACTTTCTTGCTCAATCTAATTTCCTGCACTCTCAACAGCAAGAGCCTTCCCTACCACCTGAGCGTAGGTAGAGATTTCATGCAGTGGGGCAACTCTATTGCCATGAGCTATTTTGGAATTCAATCCCTGAATAAACCTTTCCTTCCAAGCTACATCTATGGGTACCATGTCAAAAGCAAACTTACCCAACCCATAAAATCTGTTAATATACTCAGTTATTGATGCCTTACCCTGAACCAAGTTCATAAACTCATTCACCTTAGCAATCTTGGTTGCATCACAATAATATCTCTCATTGAACAGTTGCCTAAATTCTTTCCAATCCATCACAGCTGTGTCTCGCGTTTGGGATACTACTTCCCACCATGTTCGGGCATCATCCCGCAATACACATGTAGCACAGATCACCCTATCATGACCTACCAGCCCCATACTGTCAAGAATGGAACTGATCATGCCCATCCATTGCTCAGCTCTGAATGGATCTAGGCCTCCCTCAAAGACTGGAGGGTAATACTCCTGGAATCTTTCACAGAGGAATTCCCATCTATTCTCAACCCTAGGCTGAGCCAAAACTGGTGCCACTTCTGGCATAACAAAGGAAGAGGTACTCCCCAACAGATTCTGTTGTTGCTTCAAACACTTAATCTCTTCCTCCTGTCTATGCAATCTTAATTGCACATCAATAAGCATTTGTTGGAAATTCTGAGGGCCAGATGACGAACTCAACCCTTCGCTGAAACTCCCAGCCTCAGTATAACCACCACCAGGCCTCATTATCTGTCTTGGGTACAAACCTGCTGATTGAATCTACAGTTAATAACTTGACCCATTAATCATGATGAGCACATCAAGAGCTTTCCTCACGGGAACAATCTTACCACATCACATTCACAAACCATTGTGGTGCTAAAAACATGCCCATGGCATTCATACATCAATCATAATCCCTGCTCTTCCAACATTCACACCATGCCTCCAACTCCAGCATGCAAATATCACAATTATATATGTTCATAGAGCAGGAAATCATATGATTACATTCATATATATATATTCATAGAGCATGTAATCATATAGTCAAGAGCCAGGCACTAACAGAATCACATGCTCCCCAATACAATGTGCGAGTAAAGCATTTACTTTCCATTTAAGCAGTTAACCACATAACTACAGAAATAGTTACCATTCCCTGAGTGAAGTTATGTTTAGTGACGAGTGTACATGCCCAGCTTGTCTTCAGGAGCCCTTAAACCTTGGCTCATTCTGATACCAAGTTGTAATGCCCTAAGATCCAGGCACCGTTACGGTGTGCCTTTTAAACAGTGCTCAACTCGCTAATCGAGTCATTTGGACATAATTACTAAGTATGATTAGCGGTTTAGGGACTAAAAATTTTGGTTAAGATATAATGTTTCACTAAAACATATATTGTATACATTGGGATCCCAAAAATATAATTTAAAGGTTCATTACAAGAAAATATTCACAACCAGCCGATCTATGCTGCAAAATAGGGTTTAACCCTAGTTTCTCTTTCAACCCTCAACCATGGCGGTCGAGCAGCCGCATATGTACACATCGTCACCTAAGCTCTCTAACTCAAGGATGGTCTTGCTTTCTTTTGCCTTTACCTGCACAAAATAGCACTAGTGAGCTGAAGCCAAGCCAGAAAACTCAATATGCTCATGACAGTAATAACATGTCATCAAATCATAAAGTGCATGCCTAGTAATAATAGCCTTAATCACGCATGCAAATAAGTTTGAATAATTATGGGTATCCAAGATAAGGAATCCTGCCCTCCTTAGTGGATGACTATCAAGTCAATCCTAATCAGACAAGTGATTTAACACTGGTGGTTCCGATAATCGTGCTGGGATTATAGCCCTAAATAGAAGAGTGACAGATGTAAAAGTCACTAAGGTGGGTTCCGTTCCCTTTACAAATAAGTGATCGCGTCACTAGCTTAAACAAAATAAGTGATTGATGAGCAAGTCACCAATGGAAACCAATCAAGTGACCATAGAGTCACTACTGTGGGATTCCGTTCCCTCTAGCTATGTGACGATACGATCACCTGGGCCTTCTGGGCTCGGCTCTAAATAACTAGTCATAGAACTAGGCAAGCCAACAGTGTAAACCAAGAGAGTGACCATAGAGTCACAACTGTGGGTTTCGTTCCCTTAGCCATGTGATGATAGGGTCACCTGAACCTTCTGGCGCTGGCTCTGAGTAACTAGTTATAAAACTAGGCAAAAGGGAGTGACCATAGGGTCACAACTGTGGGTACCGCTCCCTTAGCCATGTTATGATAGGGTCACCTGGGCCTTTAGCTCTTGCTCTGAGTAACTAGTTATAGAACTAGGCAAGTGCTTATAATTTTCATCAAACTTAGGGTCGGTCCAACATTAATACTCCATATGAGTCATTCAATGCCGATGTTTATTAGATCTAATCTTTTATCATCTCTACGTTCATGATGCTTATGCCACTTCTGACTCTTAGGTCAATAACACACGACCAATGTCGATTCTGTCTAGTAAGTTAGTGCCACGCACAAGTAAGCAATGCTACCAAACATATATCATATGTCAAATATCTGAATACAGGGCATTTACAATGCTTACTTAACAATTGCTAGCATAATTAGGAGCATGCACAAACACAGAGACTCAAGCTCTGATCAATCTCATATTTAACATTCATGGAATGCCCTAACCACATGTTCCTCATGCATCATATGCATCACATTTAAACACTCGACATGCCTCAATAATAACCATGCATGTCATATACAAAGGGTGCAGTTTTCTTACCTTTGATCCAAGCACAGGTTACCAATAAATGAGCCACAAGCATGATCCTGATTCCAAGCCCCTAGTGAAAACCTAGTCACAACCATAATATAAAACCTCATCAAAATGAGTAAATAAATACTTCCAAACCCACCCCAAGCCTCCGGGACGTCGAATCCCACTCAACTAGGTAGTAGGATCGATCCTAGGCCCTTAGAGTTAAGTTCCCATAACAAAAACACAATTCTAGGAAAAAACTCCCTTAAGTGCCGCGGCCCTCCATACACCATGTCGCAGCCCGCCCACCCAGACAGAGCCTCCTCCTCCCTCAGCAAGCTTGGGCTGCGGCGCCCAAGAGCAGGGCCGCGACCCAACCACGAACCAACCATTTTTCCTCGTTTTTAACCTTTTAAAACCTTCCAAAAACCTATCCAAACATCTCCAAATTCAAAAATCAAAGTTCTCAAACATCCCCATGATCCAAAACCAATAAAACCCAAGCTTCAATTCAATCAAAACACAAAGTCCAATCAAAGCTTAAAAACTTAAAACTTAAAACTTAGATTACCTCTAATTGAGTTGTTCCCAAATAAATCCTCCAATTAATAAGCTTCTAATCTTCCCTAGAATCGCTATGCCTCAATCCTCGCTTGAATCTGAGTCCTAGAACTCAAGTTTCCTTCAAAAATGAGATCGGGAGACGAAAAATGAAACTTTGAAGGATAGAGAACGTTTTGAACGTTCTTTTTATTTCTTAACAGGTTACTTCAAGCTTAAGTAGCCTCAAACAAATCCTAATGCTCAGGGTCCCGAAAACGTCCCTGGGGGAAAAATAGTCAAAACCTCCAGAATTTCCCCCTGTTCTTACTAACTCCCAATTTATCATCAAATATGTATTCCCATTACCAAATAACCCGGTAATGCTAAATACCCCTTGACTCACTCCGAGTTAAGTATAAATCTTGTTGTGACTCTCCCACTAGCTTACCTCCTAGGATTGTCTCGTGCTGAGTAACCCTAACATAAACAAATAATGTAAAGCACCACACACATATCACTTATATGCCAAATATGCCCAAAATGGCCAAAATATGAAAATCATCCAATTAATTAGAAATGGGTTCACATGCATATTTAATACACCTAAACATGCATATAATCATTTAATAACATAATAAATCAATTATGGCTCTCCCGGCCTCCTAATCAAGGTCCTAAACCTTATTAGGACATTTGGGGCATTACACTAGCTCTTTGGCTAGTGAGACAGAGCTAAGGGTGAGGCCCTAGATGACTTTATGGTCACGTAGCTAGGACATAGGCCTGGGAAGTTGGCTTAAAAGCCAACTAAATAGGGTAGCGGCCCCAGGTTGATCCAACGATCATGCGATTGAACTTAAATGATATTGGTTATAAATTAATGTTTCTGATTTTTATTGAATGGTTATTTTAAAGTTATACTTTATGTTGTTGCACATTCTGTTTTCTTTGCTGAGCCTCGACTCACGGGTGTTTTGTGGTGCAGGTAAGGGGAAGGGAAATCTTGACCAGCCATGAGTTAGAGAGCTTCAGTGGCGGCGTGTACATATGCGGCTGCTCGACCATCACGGCTAGGGTTATCTCAGAGGAACTAGGCTTTTAACTCTATTTTTCCGCTTAGGACAACTGATGTAATCTTTTGATATGAATATGTCCTTTTTAATGGTTTAGTTGTAATATTTTGGGATCCCATGTTATGTACCACTTTTGGAATAAAAGTTAATGGTTCTTTAACAAAAAATTTAACCCTAACCCTTGTCATTAACCTTAGTTACACGCTTTAAGCCAAATGACCTAATTAGGAGGTCTGACACAATTTTAAGTACACAGTGTAACGGTCCTAATTAGGAGGGCATTATAACTTGATATCAGAGCTACCAAGGTTTAAGGGTTCCTGAAGACTGGCCGAGCATGTACACTCGCCACTAAAGACAAGCTTGACTCAGGGTTCGGTAACTATTATGTGTTTATATGTTTAAATGCTTAACCATGATATGAATGCCTTATCTGCATGCCTATTTAGGAAGCCTGAGATTATCTTATAGGGCTTGGCCCTTGATTGTTGCGTGACTGTTAAGGAACATCCTTAATAGCATCGTTATTGCTTGTGGATGCAAGATAACTGCTTATTAGCGCTATCATTTGTATATAGGCTAGGGGAAATGTTTATTAGCATTGTTATTACTAGTAGGACTTAAAGGAACATGATTATTAGCTATGTTGGATTTGTGAAAAATACTTGGATATGCCTATGTGTATTGTTATGGATATCAGAAGGTGCTTATTAGCACTACAAATGAATATATTATGTAATGGCATGCTTATTAACATTGCATATGTATGTTATCTGATGATCTTGGGCTGCCAGGCGGTAAGCGGTATAGTTATGACTTACCTAATGGCCGATTTGATCTCTGTAGGGTGGATAGAGTGTCAAAATGAATCCATGAAGGTCAGAGAGGCTAGCTAGCCAAGAGTTATAGGCCAGTGAAGGGGATAACTAGGGCCAGGTCCCACCGCCAACTCCAGAGAACTGGCAGCAAGTGCTTGCTGACATGCAAGCCAGGTTAGAGAGGCAGGAAGAAGAGAAACGCCTCTTGAGATAGCAACAGGTTCCAGCAGGGAACCTATAGGCCGCGGTACCAGCAGTGGTACAACCTGAGTTATCGGCAGTTGTACAGCCCTAAACAGAGGGAGATAGGTGGGAACCCCTATATGAGAGATTCAGGAAGCAACACCCTCCAGTTTTTTAGGGTAGTTCTGATCCACTGTAGGCTGAGCAGTGGATGACTATGATAACCACTATCATGGAATTTATGAGGGTAGGCAGTAGTGAGAGAGTGGCCTGTGCCACTTATATGTTTCGAGAGGATGCCCAAATATGGTGGGAGGTGGTATCCCAGACTAAGGTAGTTGCCACCATGGAGTGGAAAGAATTCAGAACTTTGTTCAATGAGAAATACTACAATGATGCAGTTAAGGCTGCGAAGGCTGAGAAGTTCAACAAGTTACGTCAGGGTGACATGATAGTGACTGATTACATTCTGAAGTTTGACAGATTGGCAAAGTTTGATTGGGATCTAGTGCCCATTGATGGGACCAGAAGGGAGAGATTTCTGCAGAGGCTATAGCCTATGATAGCCCGGGATGTTTGCATTACTACTGTGCCGGGAGTGACTACTTATGTACAGCCTGTAGGAGAAGGCGCTTATAGCTGAGAGCGCTAAGAACAAGATCTGGCGTGATAATTCAGCTAGATGGGATTCTAGGACGTCGAGACCACCATTTCCAGGTTTTGGTAGGGATGGAGATCCCAGTGATCAGAAGAGGAAGACCCCATATACAGTTTCAGTTCCAGGGCTAGATAGGAGGCCATGGGGTATATAGATGGGCTGCCAGAGTGGCAGTGAGACATGGAGGGCATTCCCAGAGTGTCCTAGGTGCAGAAGGAGCCATGTTGGGGAATGTTAGGCGAAGGCCTGTTTTGTTTGTGGTAGTACGGGGCACCTGAAGAAAGATTGCCCGAGAGCCAGAAAGAAGGAGCCGAAGAAAGTGGACAGCCTGATGCCAGCTCTGGTGTTCACTTTGACCCAAACAGAGGCGGAGGCTAGTCCTTCAGTGGTTACAGGTCAAATTTCTAGTGCTAGAACCTTTTACACTGTTCTTATTGATTCGGGTGCTACGCACTCCTTTGTTGCTAGTTGGATTATAGATGGGTTGTGTAGACCTTGTGATTTCTTTTCTGTGGGGTTTAGTACGGTATTGCCTACTAGAGAGTTAGTGGTATCTAGGAAATTGATTAGGCCACTACAAGTTACAATGGATGGCAGGGAGTTGTCAGTTAACTTGGTGGAGTTAGAGATGACTGATTTCGACATAATTCTTGGTATGGATTGGCTAGAGAAGTACGGGGCATCAATAGATTGTAAGAAGAAGATGGTAACTTTTGAGCTAGAGGGTGAAGATCCCTTTGTTTTTGTTGGCACTGTGCATGGACCCCGTATACCTATGATATCAGTACTTATAGCTAGAGACATGTTGTAGGGAGGATGCATAGGGTTCTCAGCTTGTGTGGTGGATACCACTCATGTCGTGCCAGTGGGACCAGAACAAACTCGATCAACCTGTGAGTTTCTGGATGTGTTTCCAGAGGACTTGCCAGGGTTACCCCCACACAGGAAGATTGAGTCTGTGATTGAATTGGCACCAGGGACAGAGCCAGTGTCTAGGGCACCTTACAAGATGGCTCCAGCAGAGCTGAAGGAACTGAAGGTTCAATTACAGGAGTTACTGGACTTAGGTTTTATCAGGCCTAGTTTCTTGCCATGGGGTGCACCAGTTCTCTTTGTGATGAAGAAGGACAATTCTCTGAGGATGTGTATCAATTATAGGGAACTGAATAAGTTGACTATCAAGAACGGATATCCTCTGCCAAGGATTGATGATCTATTTGACCAGTTGCAGGGTAAAATGGTATTTTCTAAGATAGATCTTCGATCAGGTTATCACCAGCTGAGGATCAAGGAGGAAGATGTACCAAAGATAAATTTTCACACCAGGTACGGGCATTATGAGTTTTTAGTGATGTCATTTGGATTGACTAATGCCCCAGCAACATTTATGGATCTGATGAATAGAGTGTTCAAGGACTACCTGGATTAGTTTGTGATCATCTTCATCGATGATATATTGATATACTCTCGAACAGAGACAGAACATGAGCATTACCTCTGGTTGGTATTACAAAGGTTGAGAGAGCGCAGGCTGTATGCGAAGTTCAAGAAGTGCGAGTTTTGGTTGCCACAAGTAACTTTCTTGGGTCACATATTCAGTAAAGATGGTATTAAGGTGGATATAGCGAAGATTGAAGCGGTCAAAGATTGTCCAAGACCGAAGAATGCTTAAGAGATCAGAAGTTTCTTGGGTTTGGCGGGTTATTACAGGCGCTTTGTGGAAGGGTTCTCCAAGGTTGCATCATCATTAACAGAGCTGACACGCAAGAATCAGAAATTTGTTTGGTCGGAATAGTGTGAGGACAATTTTCAGAAGCTCTAGGAGAGTTTGATTACTGCACCAGTTTTGAGACTTCCTACAGATCGAGATAAGTTTGTGGTTTACTGTGACACTTCGAGGCAGGGTCTGGGTTGTGTACTTATGCAGACAGGAAAGGTGATTGCCTATGCATCATGTCAGTTGAAGGATTATGAGCAGAGATATCCCACACGTGATTTAGAGCTGGCAGCGGTCGAGAGGCATTGGCCTAAACCAGCAACGTACTATTACGTTGATCAACTCTAAGGTCAACGGTGAACCACGGGGGTTGGGATAGCTCTATGGGTAGTGAGACAGAGCTAAGGGCGAGGCCCCAGATGACTCTATGGTCACATAGCTAGGGCGTTGGCCCGGGAAGTTGGCTTAAATGCCAACTGAATAAGGCAGCGGCCCCAGGTTGATCCAACGATCATGTGATTGAACTTAAATGATATTGGCTATGAATTAATGTTTCTTATTTTTATTGAATGGTTATTTTAAAGTTATACTTTAGGTTGTTGCACGTTCTGTTTTCTTGCTGAGCCTTGGCTCACAGGTGCTTTGCGGTGCAGGTAAGGGGAAGGGAAAGCTTGACCAGCCATGAGTTGGAGAGCTTTGGTGGCGGCGTGTACATATGCGGCTGCTCGACCATCATGACCGGAGTTATCTCAGAGGAACTAGGGTTTTAGTCCTGTTTTTCCGCTTAGGCCGGCTAATGTAATCTTTTGATATGTATCTATCCTTTTTAACGGTTGAGTTGTAATATTTTGGGATCCCATGTTATATACCACTTTTGGAATAAAAGTCAATGATTCTTTGACCAAATTTTTAACCCTAACCCTTGTCATTAACCTTAGTTACACGCTTTAAGCCAAATGACCTGATTAGCAAGTCTGACACAATTTTAAGTACACAGTGTAACGATCCTAATTAGGAGGGCGTTACAAGAAGTGCATGCAGTAGAAAGCTGACCTGTCACTACTGAGGGAATTACCTCAGCCTCTAACTGCGTCAATGCGAACACTCGAGTTGGAGTCAAGATGTCCACCTTTTTCGACTCCTCTTTCTTCATCCTTGGGCATTCTTTCATGAGATGCCCCATTATTCCACATGAAAAGTAGACATTTGCCCGACACTCTCCCAGATGACGTCTTCTACATGTGGCACACTCAAGATACGCCTCCAGATCTCATTTCCGCCCATGCCGCCATTATGTACAGCTCGTGGCCTCCTATCAAGGCCGAAAGGTAAAATAGTATTGGAGATCTTCCTTTTCTAGTCACTAGGGCCTCCGTCCCTACCAAATCCTGTAAAGGGAGATCTCATCCTTCGGGTATCCCTTCTGGCCGCGTTCTCGCGCCAGATCTTGTTGTCAGCACCTTCTGCAATACGGGCTCTCTGTACTACCTGAGTGTATGTTGTCACTTTAGGCACTATAGTAATCTTGACATCTTGGGCTATCATAGAATTCATCTCCCTAAGAAATCTTTCTTTCGTAGTCGAATCAGTAGGCACCAAGTCCATAGAAAACTTGGCTACTCTATCAAATTTCAGGGTGTATTCTGTTATTGACATATTTCCCTGAACCAGATTGTTGAATTCATCTGCCTTCGCAGCTCTCACTGTGTCATTATTATGTTTTTCATTAAACACATCTGTGAACTCTTCCCAAGTCATTGTGGTTATATCCCTAGTTTGGGACACCTCCCACTAGATTCGGGCATCCTCCCAAAACATGACGTGGCATAAGCCACCTTCTCATTGCCCACCACCCTCATAAAGTCTAGGATGGATGTGATCATGTTCATCCACTGCTCAGCTTTGAGTGGATCTGCACTACCCTAAAAAATCGGAGGGTGTTGTTTCCTGAACCATTCATATTTGATCATGTTCCCAATGGTTCTCTATCTCTGACTGTTGTTGTACGGCCGGTATTGTGGCAGCATATGGTGCTACTAACGCAGTGTTCTCTGCCAAAACTAGCTACCGTCTCAACTAGCGAATCTCTTCCACCTGCCTTTGCAGCCTAGCTTGTATATTAGCAAGCATTTGTTGCCAGTTCTCAGGGGCTAGCTCAGGGTTCTTACCTTGGTCATTATTTCCGACCAGATTTGTAGCGCTGGCTGGCTCATTGATTTCCATGAAAGCATACTTCCAAGTCTATCTACAATCAATGAGTCGACTTATCAGACAATAATAATAGTATTCCATGCCAACCTACAGTCCAAAACCAATCAAATAAGCATTCACATGCATTTACAATGCTGATAAGCATTCCAATAGCTTCACACATATATAGTCATGCTAATGAGCATGGCGATTCATATTCATGTTCAATCAGGGTGCTAATAAGCACGTTCTTAACGTTCACAAGCATCAACAGTGCTGACAAGCACATTCCTAGCATTCATATGCATAACCTACCGCTATTAAGCATTTCTAACATTCAAGAGCAATAATGATGCTAATAAGCATTTCTATAGCATTTACAAGCAACAATTGTGCCAATAAGCACATCTTTAACATGCATACAGCAGTCAAGGGCCAGACCCTATCAGAATAACTAATACTTCCTAATTAGACAGGCAGGTAAGGCATATATATTTCATTCAAGCAATTGCATGCATAACTATATTAATAGTTACCAAACCCTGAGACGAGCTTCTCTTTAGCGGTGAGTGTACATGCCCAGTCCATCATCAGGAACCCTTAAACCATGGCAGCTCTGATACCAAGTTGTAACACCCTACTAATCAGGGACTATTACGACGTGTGTTTAAAGTAGTTCTGGACTCGCTTAATGAGTCATTTGGAAAAAAAACATGCGATTAAGTAACTAACGGTTATGTATTAAAAATCTTTGTCAAGGAATAAAAATTTCTATTAAAAACTTTATTCTTTACATGTGATCCCACAAAAAAAAAAGTTTAAAAATTGTGTTCAACTCAGGGATTACAAAATAAACCGATCTAAGCAGCAAAACAAGGTCCAACCCTAGTTCCCATGCGATATCTTGGTCGTGGCAGTCGAGCAGACTGCATATGTACACACCACCTCTAACGCTCTCCAACTCATGGTTGGCCAAGCTTTTCCTTATCCTTACCTGCACCACATAGCACCTGTAAGTCAAGGCTCAGTGTTGTGTAAAATAAAGCTAAGTGCAAGTGTACACTGTTAACAACAGGTAATACAGTAGCAAGTACCAGATATCATCTCCAGAAGGACTATTTTTTAGTTCTTGATTGTAAAACTAGGTTCTAACAAAATGATTTAAATGCACTAAAATTAATTCAAAAAGATTGTGGTCTACGAACTAAGTAATTAAATACTAATTGAATGCAGAAAAATAAAAGAAACAACTCAGAAAAAATTGTATCAAGAAGTAACAAATGTTATGATGGCAGCTAGAATAATTATCCCCCCAATATGCAACTCTTACAATGATGCTGGATTGATGCCGCAGCAACTGGTAGTCTAGGAATCCATAATTCTAATTAATTTTCATAGGCTTTCGTCAAAGAACTATGATTCTAATCTTTTAATTAAACCACATATTTCTATGCTAATTAAATTTCAAAGATTTAATTCAAGCACGAATTCCATAAGACTATGCTTGGTAATAATATATGTCTATATCACTACAATGTTGAAATCAATGAATTCAAGCATGCACCATTCAAATTGTGGGCCAGTTAAATCCAAACTTTTCAGTTTTGAATATTAACTCAGCTACTCACTAAGTGTGATCAATCATTATCAAGTATTAATCATGAGAAATAATTTAATGAATAAACCTCAAGTGCATTAGCATCAAAATCAAAATATCACAAGTCATATATTATGGTTCAAATTATCCTAGCTAATTAGAGTTTAGCTCATAGTTACAAACACAAAAATAGCAAAATAAATGTAGTTCATATTCAGAAATTTAACAAGAAAAATTAAGGCTACTAAGAGTAGAGAGAGAGAGGCCAGACAATGGGAGAAAGTCTCCAAGTTGTCTTTTTGGTCTAGGTCCTTCCCTTTGTTCTTATCTTCTTCTCCCCCCTTTCAAAGCTCTCCGAATATATATGTATATATATCCATAAAAAATCAGGCGGCTACTCCTTCTCTAGTCTGGGCGTGTATTCTTTTCCACTTTAATATAAACTTATCTCATTGCTCGTCCCGAGTAATGAATTTACTACCTAACAACACACAACACACACAAAACACAAAAGACACAACAAAACAAGACACTCGAAATCAATTTGAAAATGGTCATATTAAAGTGGGGAGTGGGGATAAAGCTCTCAAATCAAAGATTCAATTGATAACCCAAGTGTATACGCAAGCCAAATTTCTTAAGTATTAAGATGCTAACCCAACAAAGTTTTCAAAGTATTCCCAATTAGTGCACAATTAGCTCTTTCCAATCAACCCCTCTTCCCTATATTGAATTAAGCAACAATCCTAAGGTTTAATCTATGCTTTCATATGTTGAACTCAATAACCCCTCTCCACTAATGTAGTTGACGAAGTGATTTAGATCAATAGGTCTTTATTATGTGGTTGTAATGTAGGCTAGGCTAATGATATGGATTAAGATAGAATTTGTAGGCTAAAACCTTAAAACCTAGCTTGCCTTGGATCTAATAAGTTCATATCCTCTACCCATTACAAGTGAACTCAATCCCCCTAACTCGCTCAATAGTACTCAATTCCCTCTTTCTATGAATACTACACTTATATGCTCAAATATGGTTACAAGCAACTACAAACAACTTATCTATTGACACTACTAAATATAAACACATAATTCTTTTTTTCTATTTTTTCATATTTTTCTGAATCTGTTTATATATATATATTTCTACTCTTTTTTATTTGTTCTATTTATTTATTTTTTAATAATATGGAAACAAGACAACTAAAAAGTAATATACTAAAAATAAAAATATTGAAAATAATAAGACCTAAACACAATTAACAAATTTGAGCATATAAGTGTATTAATTAACCAATTATGAACACCCCATGAACCAAGTACTCTTTCTTCACTTCCCCCCAAAATTATCTCACATAATATCCAAGACAAACAAAACTTAAAGTTTGGTGAGAAACAAAAATGGGATATTCAAAATGGGATTAGCTATCAAGTTGAGGTTATATGAACATAATAGGCCAATAAGCTCAAAGTTGGGTCACTAGGTATTGTAATTACACGGCAGGCATGAAAAGTTCAAACGGTTCAAGAAAATTGCCTAAATCCTCTCTAGATCACTAAGCCTCCTAGGATTTCCCCTCAAGGGAATTATCAAGCCAATTCTAAAACTTAAACCTTCATGAATACTTAGTTTAATCTAGGGTGAGGGATTCATGGTCAAACTATGCACACTTAATTGTGACACAATCTCACTATGGTTGAATTAGCACTAAAAACTTTAAGTAATAAAGGCTCATTAATACACAAGAGTTAACCAACAATATTGCAATTTGGTTTTTCTGAAATTTTATCATCGAGCTACCCCACACTTAGAAAAAGCCATTACAAAAATTGATTCCAATACAACCTAGACTCTAGACTCGACACAAAACAACCCTAAGCGGCATCTAAAACTTAAGACAAGAAATTGCAAGAAATAAGACAACACAATAGCAATTTAAAACAACATCCCCCCCCCCCCCCGCCCCAAACTTAAGAGAGAGCAATGTCCTCATTGCTACCCAACACAACACAATGAAGAACAACAACAACAACAAATTACAGTAACAAGGAAAAGAAAAAGCAAAAGAAACTAAATAAAAGCAAAAGAAAAAGAAAACTCCCTCCTATCACTGATCGCCACCATCGGCGTCCTCATCGCTAGTCTCCTAAGCGTCTGCAGTGCTAACTCCTCTCCATGGTGCTAGGATGTTATTCGGAAATTGAGGCAAGAACGTGAAAGGCTTGGTGAAATTCCTCTCAAGTATGCTTCCGATGGACCGGTCACGCACTTGAGCATAGCGCCAGTAAGCCTGCTGTTGCTGATGCATAAAATGCATAAATTCCATCATATGGCGGTGGTGAGGGTCAACTACAGGAGCAACACTAGAGGAGGCATTAGTAGGCATAGCAGGGACCTCATTCTCAACTGGTGGTGCAACAGGTGGGTCATGGCCAACATCCAGGGCAAAAGAAGAACTTTCCCCACACTTCTTTGAATCAGAAGTCTGCAACACTCGAGATATGTCATATTGGGTTATACGACTGGGGATATACTTCTCAGGGCACTACTCAGACATCGGGACACCTACCTGACGACATAGTTGCGTGATCAGAGAGGGAAAGAAGGTATGCCCTGCCTTCTTACTGGCACACTTTTGTATTTCTTGGGCAATGATTCTGCCCACATTGATGGTATGCCCTCTGATGATGGCAAATAGCAGGAACATTCGCTCCATATTGAGAGTGGAGGTATGCATGGTGGGCATAAAATGGTTGCGAACAAAGTAGAACCATACTTTAGCTTCAGGTGATAAGAATTCTCGCCTACAAGTGTGGCAACCTTGTGTGGAGGAGGATATCCACTGAGTGTCATGAACCGTAAGATCTTCTAATACTTGTTGGCATAACCCCGGATCACAGTTTTGAAACATGGCTACATTGTCATCATCCTCAATATCCGCTAACCCATAAAGAGCATTGATGGTAGCAGATGTCAGTGGGACTTTGGTTTCGCACACTAGGACACTTGGTGATTTGGTGGGCCAAAGGTTGGCATAGAATTCCCTCACAACAGTATCATCAGGCATAAGGCGAGGGCTACAAAAGAGCTACCAACGGAGTGCTTCAATAGGAGTGCGAACATAAAAGGGCATTTCTACTTCATCAACACTATTCAAATTAAATCCCTTGTCTGCTAAAAATATTTGGTTGCGAAATGTGTTCTCATAGCGATCAACGGCCTCAGTACCACTAAACTTAACATAAGAACTGAGCTTCCTAGCGACTTGCTTCTTTCCCAGAGGCATTCTCAACAAAGAATCAAAACAATAGAAGTCAACCCAAAAGTTTTTCTTATCAACAAGCCCCTGCTTATCAACTTAAATATGTCCCCAAAGTATAGCAAAATGCCTCTGAAAATTTAGCTTCAACAGATGCCCAAAAATAGCAAAACTGACCAAAAATATATCCCTCACTTTGGCAATACAATAGTCCCTCATTGGGCCCAGAAACTGCTCAGAACACAACTAAATTGCCCAAAAAAATTCAGAATCTAATATGCACCTAAAAACCACGAGCGACCATTCTGTATGGCTGCACTAGATGACCAAAACTTTCATTTCAATTTGCACAGGGAGCAAACCACATCAATTCAGCCAATAAGATTACCAATCAAACAATAATACCTAGTTAGCTATTAACAAGCATAAGAATAAGGAATCCAACAGAAAAATGTGGCACAAAATGCAGGCACTCAGCTGCAATACCCCATTAATTACAATAACCATCTGAATATTACCTCACAAGAAATGTGATTGGTACTCTGCTGCTCAGGTAAGAGAGAGACACTGGCTGGAGAGATATCAGGATGTGATGGTGATGTTTGGGCGGCTAGTTGCGTGGGTGTGAGACAATGGAGCTGAGGTCTTGGGGCCTTAATATCGTAGGCTTGTGGTCGGAGATGGAGCTTTTGGGATTGGCTGTAGGTGGGTCGCGGCTATGGGTTTGGGAAGTACGGGGGTTGGATGGGTTTCGTGGAGGAGATGATGGGGTTTCGTGGTGGAGATGATGGGGCTTCGTGGGTTGTGGTGGTTATGGTGGATTCGGGAACTTCACGGCAGGGGGCGTCGGGCTGGTGAAGGGCTGTAAATGATTGTGGCAGATGGTTGTAGTGGTGGGGCGGCTGGGATTCGGCTAGGGTGGTCGGAGGTGCAGCCGTGGTGATGGGTATCAGTCTGGGGTATCGGGTTGGGTCAAAGCTGTAAGTTTTGGAAAGATAGAAATTAGGGATTGGTAAAAAAATAATTTTTATTTGGGTTAATTCTAAAATTTTCCCAAACCTTCTTAAAAATCTCAAATCTCGCTTATCTCCAATGCTGCAACATCACTCCCAGACTTTCTAGAATTCAAATTATCAGGAAACCAACCATAAATATCACCAAGTCCTGACCCGAAACATGTCCAAATTCTCTTCAATTGACCCATAAAACTATCGAAATCCTCACAACCACCTCAGAACATGAATTTATTCAAATCCAAAAAATAAACAATGAAGGAAGGAGGTGAAAAACATGAACAAAAATAGAATACTATATATATATATAATTAATTTGCTGCTCTGCAAGTATATCTTTAAGCCCAGCAGGTCAACACATGACTCTTCAAGGATCAATTAAGGTAAGTGCGGTCTTGTTTCGCTCAACCTCACCACCCCAATAATGTTTCAACCTCTGTCCATTAACCTTGAATTCACCTCCTTCATTTCCTCTCAACTCCACAGCCCCATAAGGATAAACCTTAGTAATAGTAAATTGCACAAACCACCTTGACTTAAGCTTCCCAGGGAACAGATTGAGTCTAGAATTAAACAATAAAACTTACTGCCCTTCTTCAAATGAATGGGGTTGGATATGTTTTTCATGCCACCTCTTTGTCTTTTCCGTATAAAGCATTGCATTCTCATATGAAAACAAGTGCATTTCTTCCAATTCATCAAGCTATAGCATTCTTTTCTCCCTCGTCAGTTGCAAGTCTAGATTGAGTTGTTGGAGTGCCCAATAAGCTCTATGTTCAAGTTCCACTAGCAAGTGACATGCTTTTCCAAACACTAAGCGGTAAGGAGACATCCCCAAAGGAGTTTTAAATGTCATTCGATAGGCCCATAAAGCATCATCCAACCTCTTGGACCAATCCTTGCGATTTGGATTCACCACCTTCTCAAGAACACCCTTGATTTCTCTATTAGACAATTCTGCTTGGCCATTGATTTGAGGGTGGTATGCCGTAGCCAGCTTATGCTTATGATTCACACTATACTTAGCCAATAAGCTAGCCAACACTTTGTTCACAAAATGGGTTCCCTCATCACTTATGATAGCTCCTGGAGTGCCAAACTTAGTAAAAATATGCTTGTGTAGGAACCTCATGACCACCTTGGAATCATTGGTAGGATAGGAAACAACTTCAACCCACTTAGAAACATAATCAACAGCCACCAAGATATACAAATTACCATACGAGGGTGGAAAGGGGACCATGAAATCAATCCCCCAAACATCAAACAATTAAACTTCTAGTATATTAGTTAGAGGCATTTCATGTCTTCTTGAGATGCTTCCAACCCTTTGGCAACAATCACAACTAGCACATAAGCATGAGCATCCTCAAATAGAGAAGGCCAAAAGAAACCGGATTGTAAAACTTTGGCGGTCATACGTGCTCCCCCAAAATGACCACCACAAGGCAATGAATGACAATGAAACAAAATACCCTCTACCTCATGTCCAGCAACGCATCTTCTAATCATCTAATCTACACATTGCTTAAATAGAAATGGCTCCTCCCAAAATTTGACTTCACATCATTCAAGAATTTCTTCCTTTGTTGGCTAGTCATCTCTGGTGGCATCAACCCACTAGCCAAATAATTAGCAAAATCAGCAACCAAGGAAGCTCATGAGAATGTTTAACCTCAAACACTTGTTCATCGAAGAAGGTTTCTTTGATGGGAACAAGAGAGTTGGAATCTTCTTCACACTCCATTCTTGATCAATGGTCAGCCACTTGATTTTCTACCCTTTTTCTATCTTGAATCTCAACATCAAACTCTTGAAGCAAAAGCACCCACCTAATTAATCTTGGCTTTGCATACTTCTTGGTAATCAAATACCTTATGGTTGAGTGATCGATGTAGACAATCACTTTAGAGCTCACAAGATAGGAGCGAAACTTGTCAAAAGCAAAGACAATGTCTAGTAGCTCCTTCTCAGTTACAATGTAATTCAATTGAGCTCCAGTCAAAGTGCGGTTGGCATAATAAATAGAGTGAAATACCTTGTTCCTTCGCTACCCCATGATAGCCCCGACAGCATAATCGGTAGCATCACACATCAATTCAAAGGGCAAACTCCAATCTTGTGCAATAATGATAGGGGCTGAAATTAATCTCTCTTTCAACTCTTGAAAATCCTTCAAACATGCTCCATCAAACGATTGCAAAGAGGCTTGAAAATCCTAGAGAAATCTCTGATGAACCTTCTATAGAATCCCGCATGCCCAAGAAAGCTTCTAATGTTCCTCACTGAATTAGGGGGTGGTAGCTTTTCAATAACTTCAACTTTTGTTTTATCAACTTCAATCTCTTGCTTTGATACCTTATGCCCCAAAACAATACCTTCCTTAACCATAAAGTGACATTTTTCCAAGTTAAGGACTAGGTTTGACTCTTCACATCTCTCAAACACCTTAGACAAGTTGCTCAAACATTCATCATAAGAATCCCCAAAGACTGAGAAATCAACCATGAAAACTTCTAGAAATCGCTCAACCATATCAGTAAAGATAGCCATCATACACTGCTGAAATGTAGCAGGAGCATTGCATAAACCAAAGGGCATTCTCCTAAATGCAAAAGTACCATAAGGGCAAGTGAATGTAGTCTTGTGTTGATCTTCTGGGGCCACTACTATCTGATTGTAACAAGAGTAACCATCTAGGAAACAATAGTACTCTCTCCCAGCAAGTCTGTCTAGCATCTGATCAATGAAAGAAAGAGGCGAATGATCCTTCCTAGTGGCCTTGTTTAGCTTCTTGTACTCCATGCAAATCCTCCATCTAGTCATAGTTCCAGTAGGAATCAACTCATTGTCTTCATTCTTTACCACAGTGATCCCACCCTTCTTAGGTACACACTGTACAAGACTCACCCATGAATTGTCAGAGATAGGATAAATAATGCCAGCATCCAACCACTTAATGATTTATTTCTTCACTACTTCCTTCATGATAGGAATTAGTCTTCTTTGCCCCTCAATAGAACCTTTTTCATTTTCTTCAAGCAAAATCTTATGCATACATAAAAAAGGACTAATACATCGAATATCTGCAATAGTCCACCCAATGGCCTTCTTGAACTTTCTCAACACCTCAAGCAACTTTTCTTCTTGTTCATGATTCAACTGCGCTGAAATAATGACAAGTAAAGTGGATGATGGACCCAAGTAGGAATACCACAAATGTGATGGCAAGACTTTCAAATTCAACTCAGGTGGCTCTTCAATGGATGGTTCAGGAGCTTTGAACTCCCTAGACGACAACTCCAATGAATCAAATCGTCCTCTTGTTCTTAACCCTTGAGAATTAGCCTCCAACCAAGCTAAGTACTCCTCCTCATATTCATCATTATGAGAGTCAAACAACAATAACCTCTCTAATGGATCATCAACATTACTAGTCTTAAACTCCTTTGATGCCAAAATATCTACCACTGAAACCACTGAGCATTCCTCAACCTCATCAAGAAATCCCATAGCCTTAAAAACATTAAAAGTAACATTTTCATCTTGTACCCTCGTAGTAAGCTCACCCTTCTACACATCTATTAAAGTTCTTCTTGTCGCAAGAAATGGCCTCCCCAAGATAATGGGCACCTCTCTATCTGCCTCATAGTCTAACACAATAAAATCAGCAGGGAATATGAATTTGTCTACCCTCACCAACACATTTTCAATCTTCCCATTTTGATGAGCAAGAGATATATCTGCAAGTTGAAGAGTAACTATAGTGGGTCTAACTTCTCCAATCCCCAATTGCTTGAAAACTAACATTGGCATCAAATTAATACTGGCATCCAAATCGCATAAAGCCATCAAACAATAAGTATCTCCAATAGTACAAGGAATAGTGAAACTCCCAGGATCCTTCAACTTTGGTGGCAACTTGTCTTGCAAAAATGAACTACACTCTTTGGTTAGAGCCATGGTTTCAAACTCTCATAACCTTATCTTCCTTGTAAGAACATCTTTCATGAATTTCACATAGTTAGGCATTTGCTCAAGTTCCTCTACAAGTGGGATGTTGATATGGAACTACTTCAACATATCTAAAAATTTCTTGAATTACGAATCTAGCTTTTGCTTCTGAAAACGTTGGGGAAATGGAGGTGGCTACTTTAAAATTGAGTTGTCTGGGTGCCTATGCTGCGACATTCCTACAGCATTCTGGGCAGAGGCAGATTTTTGTACACTAGGAATTTCAACATATTTTTGGATTTTCTCATTTATTTGGATTGAAGAGGGCTCACCCTCATGCCCAGAATTTGTCTTGGAATTCTCCAAATCTTTCCCACTTCTCAAAGTGACGACTTTACAATGTTCATTGCTCACATTTCTTGGATTCTCGGTATCACTTGGTACCGTACCATGGGGTCTATTTATAAGCTCATTAGCTAGTTGCCCAACTTGGTTTTCTAAGTTTCTCAATGATTTTGCTTGGCTTTGGATCATGGCTTCGTTCTTCACTATATACTCCTTCAACATGTTCTCAAGAGAGCTAGATTTCATAGCTTGTTGTTGTAGCCTTTATTGTGGTGCTTGTGGGGGATAACCCAGTGGGAATATTGGTCTTGGAGGCATAGAAGAATTTCTAGGGCCAGCCCCTTGATTACTCCATGAGAAGTTGGGATGTTTCCTCCTTGATGGGTTGTAGGAATTAGAATAAGGACCATTCCTATTTTGATTCCCCATGTAACACACAGCTCCTGGATTGGAAGGATAGTTGTCAAAAGTATGACCCTCACCACAATACACATGAGAAATGTTCTCCATGTGCCCCATTTGTGTCCCCATAGGCTGCCCAATTGAATGATTCATTCCCATGTTCATTACCTTGAGAAAATTCGAAATAGAGGAAACTTGGGCCATCAAAGAAGTGATGGCATCTACCTCATGAATACCAGCCACCTTTCTACCTGTAGTTGATCTAGTAATGGGTCACTGATAGTTTTTGTTGGATATCCTCACAAGGATTTCATATGCCTCATTATAGGACTTATCAAGAAGAGACCCATTTGCCGAAGCATCAACGACCATTCTAGTATGGGCATTTAGACCATTATAAAATGTCTCCATCTGGATGCAATGAGGAATGCCATGATGAGGGAATTTGCGCAACAATTCCTTAAACCATTGTCATGCCTCATATAAAGATTCTTCATCAAGTTGTTGAAATGAAGTAATCTCATTGTGCAACTTGGCATTTTTAGTGGGAGGGAAGTACCTCATCAAAAACTGCTCCGCCAACTCTTGCCATGTAGTCACAGAATCATATGGCAAATAGTTCAACCAAGCTCTCACTCTGTCTCTCAAGGAGTATGGGAACAACTTCATTCCCAAGGCGTCTTTTGTAACTCCGAGCAGCTTGAATGAATCACTCACTTCAATGAACAATCGAAGATGAAGGTGAGGATCTTCTGTTGGCGTCCCGCTGAACTGGCCTACAGTTTGAAGCATTTGGAACATGACTGGCTTCAACTCAAACCGTGTAGCTTGAATTATTGGTCTCACAATGCCCGGATTAAGCTCATTGAAGAGGGGGGAGCATATTGCCTAATAGCACAATCTCTATCATCAGCCACAATAACTGCATTTTTCCCATTATTGGCAGCTACTCCCCCTTGAACTACTCTCTCTTGAGCAACTCCTTCTTGATTTGCTGCCCTTTGAGATGCTCCTTGTTGAGCTCCTTGCTCAAAATCCATCATCACTACTCCCCTTTTTTATTTTTGTGTCTTTCACTTTCTTCTAAATGTACGCTCGATTTTTGGATCAATGGGAAGTAGTTCAGGGTCTTGATTCTCGTTCATACACTGTATACACCTGAAATTTCACGAGAATCACCCAAGTTAGAATAAAAAATTTAAACCAAATTGTAATATACTTAATTTCACAATAAATCACCTTCAACAGTCCCTGGCAACGGCGTCAAGAACTTGTTGCGTAAAATAAAGCTAAGTGCAAGTGTACACTGTCAACAACAACTAATACAGAAGCAAGTAACAGATATCGTCTCCACAAGGATGATTTTGTAGTTCTTGATTGTAAAACTAAGTTCTAACAAAATGATTTAAATGCACTAAAATTAATTCAAAAAGATTGTGGTCTACGAACTAAGTAATTAAATACTAATTGAATGCAGAAAAATAAAAGAAACAACTCAGAAAAAATTGTATCAAGAAGTAACAAATGTTATGATGGCAGCTAGAATAATTATCCCCCTAATATGCAACTCTGACATTGATGCTGCACTAACTGGTAGTCTAGGAATCCATAATTCAAATTAATTTTCATAGGCTTTCGTCAAAGAACTATGATTCTAATCTTTTAATTAAACCACATATTTCTATGCTAATTAAATTTCAAAGATTTAATTCAAGCACGAATTCCATAAGACTATGCTTGGTAATAATCTGTCTATATCACTACAATGTTGAAAATCAATGAATTCAAGCATGCACCATTCAAATTGTGGGTCAGTTAAATCCAAACTTTTCAGTTTTGAATATTAACTCAACTACTCACTAAGTGTGATCAATCATTATCAAGTATTAATCATGAGAAATAATTTAATGAATAAACCTCAAGTGCATTAGCATCAAAATCAAAATATCACAAGTCACATATTAGGGTTCAAATTATCCTAGCTAATTAGAGTTTAACTCATAGTTACAAACACAAAAATAGCAAAATAAATGTAGTTCATATTCATAAATTTAACAAGAAAAATTAAAGCTATTAAGAGTAGAGAGAGAGAGGCCAGACAATGGGAGAAAGTCTCCAAGTTGTCTTTTTCCTCTAAGTCCTTCCCTTTGTTCTTATCTTCTTCTGCCCCCTTTCAAAGCTCTCCGAATATATATATATATATATGTATATATATCCATAATAAACCAGGCGGCTGCTCCTTCTCTAGTCTGAGCGTGTATTCTTTTCCAAATTGGGGAAAAGATGATGATAGGTTTTTCTTTTTGGTCCTTTTTGCCCCACGTGGGCCTTTCTTTTTCTTTTTCTTTTCCTCTTTTTTTTTTTTGTTTTTCTTTTCTTCTTTCTTTAAAGCCCAATAGATCCACAATCTTTTAATGGCCCAAAACCCTTTTAGTTACTGCTCAGCCCAAATTACATAAATCCAAAAAGCTGAGTTGGCCAATTACTTTCCCGTGGGCCCTTGAAGCAGCTGACTGGGCAGAACACGATGCTGTTGCAACGCTGCATCATTCCCTCTTGGTGAGACCATTTCAAGCTTCAATTTCTTTCCAAATATTCAAGACCCTACCAACCACCTTCAAAGACAAAATTTAATAATTTAGGATATATTTTTCCATCATTATACTAATATTTAATATTAACTTATTATATTTAATATTTGACAAAACGAAAATAAAGACACTACAAAAACCCTAAAACACTTTTTCTTGATAAAAATCTAAGTTTAAAAGCATAAAAAATAACTCTAATTCCTAGAGTTGTCACATAGCAAGAAAACGTATTTAAACAGATTCAGATAATCACATAATATAACAGCATGCTTAATTAATAGTAATAACTGAAACCAACCAGACACATTGTACAAGTATGCGACCATAGGGTCACACAAGTGTGCATCGCACTTTTATTTATTTAAGTGGCATCTAAGCCAGTCAAGTGCATAATACACTCCCAAGGTACACTTCTATCACGCTAGGTTGCCAGAAACCCAAAATCTGCCCAGAACACAAGTGTTCTTCCCCAATTTGCAAACTCTACGATTTCCTACAAAATCAGACCCTGAATTTGACCAACAATGGTGTTTCCAAAAAATCTCAAAAACGTATCACTAAGCCTAGGCAATAAAACCCAATACTTAACTCATCCCAAAACACACATAGAATCTCAACTAGGAATCAAAATCAAAAGAAATTCAAGAACACCAAAAGCAGGGGTCTTACCTCTGAATTTCGAATTCCTAGGGATGAAGATGATCCTAGTAACTTCTAATCCCAATCCAAAGTTGCTATCTCACAAGAATTCCCTTCAATCTTCACCAAAAATCCAGTGCTTGGCCTAACTTTGGAGTACCTTGTGTGCTCTTCCAAAAATCCTCCCAAAACTCAATAGCAATGTCTAAAACGTGTATGAGCCAAAGTGCTCAACTGCTGCCCTATTGCTAGCCCATGTGGTCTTAACCTCAAAGGTTACCCCCAATGGCAAAATCGTCATTTGGCATAATTCCCACTAATCTCAAATAATTCTATCAATCCAAATATTCATCAATTAATTCCTGCTACTCAATAATTTCTGGTAGTTTATCAAATTACCCCTAAGCTCACCTTGAGCCGGGTATTTTACCCCGTTGTGACTTTTCCGCTAACTTGCTCCATAGGATTGTCTCGTATTGGGTAACTCAAATATATCTACATAATAATGTGGTCACAATTATAAATCACACATATTTACAATTATATATTCAGTAAGTCAAAATTACGAAAATGCCATTCTAATCAGAAACGGTCATACATGCATATTTAATACACTTAAACATGCAAGCATAATCATATTATAAAACAATTCACATAATAACATGCTCATAATACATAAGCGCATAATTAACTTAATTATTGTCTTCTAGCCTCCTAATCAAGATACTAAGTCATATTAAAAATGTCGGGGGACTTACATATTAATTAAATGTTGAAGGATGAAATATGTACATTATAGAGACAGTTTCTTTTTAATATAATAATGTTGGTAATAATTGTAAGCCTTTTTTTATTTACATTTCATCCCAAAAAGAAAAAAAAACGAAAAGGGAAGTGGAAGAAAAAGGAAAAGTCAGCTTTACTGACTTATTGTGATGCTCTTTGAGCGTCATAACTTATTATGATGTGTAATGAATTATAATAACTTTTAGGCAGGGAAGTTATTGCCTTGAGTATTGTTCAACGTAATACTAATCTCTGAAGAAGCTATATGATATTGGTGGAGACACACATCATAAAAAAGTAAAGTAATTTAAGTTATCAATTCTGTCATAGTGAGTAGACTTTAAGAGCCATTCTTGATCAAGGAGAAAGAGATTTAAGACCCATTTGGTTTAGATTTTTAATAAGTTATAAGTAGCTTCTTAAATAAAATTTAAAAAGAGGTGTTTGAAAAACGTAAAAAATTAGCTTATTTAAAATTTATACTAAAGTCACAGTTCTGAAGTTCGCTCAAACCAACTTTTGTTTTTTAGATTGTTCGAGAATTCGTGTTCCCCATTTAATGAATATATTCAAAGCACTAAATTATCCAAATTTAATTATTAAATTTTTAAAATTTACCCCTAGATTTCAACCCACCATTATGGGGCATTACAGGGCCTCTATTGATGTTATGAGTATATTTGGTAATTTTATTGTAATATTTAAAAAATATCATCCATCTTATCCTCTAAGTTGGTTAAAGAAAATATACAATTTTTTTAATTGTAAATATTTTTTTATTACCACGCCTATGGATATATTATAACATTTTTTTAACAACTTCATAAATATAAGAATTAATATTTTAATAATATTGTGTAGATTACATGCATATAACCAATTAATATATTTTTCATTTAAGTCTCAATTTATGATTATATTCAAATTAACAAAATAAATAAATTGATGTGAACTCACTTTTTCAACTCACAACATACTTAAATTTATAATTTATCGAACATTCAACAACTTTTTCCTTACTAATTTTTTTTTACATCACAACTAAAATTGATTATTGCAAAAGTCCCTAATAAAAATATGAAGATTAGGTTTTATAAAAGGGAAGGTTCTCAAAAAATTCAAGAGCAAGAAGACGATTTGAGGGAAAAGTTCAAAATGTTCACATTCTATTTTTATAAAAGTTGCCTCGGAAACACGTACACTCATGTTAGAAAAAGTATTATGGGCAGAAATGATTTCGAAGGGCAAGGGATCATCATTTGCACGAATACCGACACATACGTAACGTGTTCTGTTCCAATCAAAGAATGAGGTACATTTGTAGGAACCAAATTCTATTTAAAAGTAGTATACTATTTTAAGTAGAATACTATTTTACGGGGGAATTATCTTACATGTGCTTCACTTTAAGCTCTACTAGTAGGGCTTTTAGTATTTACAACTTATGAATAGTTTTCAGCGTGATTTTTTTATGACCGTGTATATTGTAGCTATTTAGAGCATCCTGTAAATTTTCAGAAAATTCCGAATAGTTTACAGTACCGAAAACTAGGTTCAAACATATTGCTTTCGTGACTAATTTTTTTTATGCGCGTGGAAAATAGCATGTTTGAACATAGTTTTCGATACTGTAAACTATTCAGAATTTTCTGAAAATTTGTAGGATGCTCTAAATATCTACAATATACACGGTCATAAAAAAAAGTCGTGCCGAAAACTGTTCACGGATCGAGAAACACTGAAAATTCTACCGGTAGGACTTAAAGTAAAGCCCCTATAGAAGAATTGTCCCTATTTTATATATTTCATTCACTACAACAAATGCAGGTAGTTGCGGCGAGGTCATTAGCGGCGGGCTCAGTCCGCCGCCATTATAGAGGTTATTAGCGGCGGACTAGGAGATTCCGCCGCTAATAATATTTGAGTATCGTAAAATATAAAATATTCATATTTATATTTATTAGCGGCGGATATACGATTATTAGCAGCGGACAGTCCGCCGCCAATATCCATAATAAAAATGCCCGGGAAATTTTCATTTATTATTAGCGGCGGGTAATTACTATTATTAGCCGCGGACTACCCGCCGCTAATAATATTAGCAGCGGGTATTTACTATTATTAGTCGTGGACGGCCCGCCGCTAATAATATTAGCGGTGGGTAATTACTGTTATTAGCCGCGGGGACTAATAATAGCAGCGGGCCCCGCCGCTAATGCTCTTAAGCAGTTAAAATTTTCCATGCATCCCTTCTTCTTCCTCGCCTCTCGCATCCCTTCTTCAACCGTTCTCTCTTCTTCATCTCCAACGTTTCTTCACAGTTGCAGAGAAAAATATCTGAGACAAGTAAGTTTCTTGAGAAAACTTAAACCATTATCTTCTTCGATGAGTTCTTCAATATGATTCTGAGTTTTACATCTTCTCTTAATCATTCTTAGTCTCATTGTCTCTGTTCTTGCTTTCTCTGTCAAATATGTCCAGGTTCAGGGCTCTCTGCTCGCACTGCAATCTGATTCTCTCTGGTTTAGCTGCTTTCTACAAAGGTAAGCAAGCAAACTCCATTTTTCACGTATTAGTGTTAGATTTTTTATTTGGTGCTTCTTAGATTTTTTTTAAAATTTTGCTCATATATGTTAGTGAGACAGCTATTGAGAGATTTAGGAAAGGTCTTATTCTCCTATCTCTTGCACTATATTTACAAAAAGAAGATAGGAAAAAAAAAGCTTTTGGATTGAGATTGTGTGTGTTGTTTAAGGTCGGGGGGATTGAGATTGTGGGTGGACCGGAGGCATGGGTTTGGGGTTGTGATGTCAGGAGGTTTCGAGGTTGGGGTTGTGGCTGAGTGATGAGGTTGGTAGGGTTCACGGTTGGGGTTGGGGCATTTTTTGTAGCAATTTTCTGAGTCTTTGTATTGAACTTGTTTTATACAGAAAATATAATGTAATAATTTTTTATGACATTAATTTTATTTTGTGATTGTAGATAATTTTTTAACTATGTAACTGTGTCAAATTATTTACAAATTTAGCAATCAGTTGTTTAAGTTTGTGACTTGATTTTATGCTTAATTTGTTTAAGTTTGTGATTTTTTTTTATTTTGCATCCATACATGACATGGAAGGTTTCATTGAAGACCAAGAAATTGAAAAAGAAAAAAATGAAGAATATAGATGAAAGTTATTTGTTTCTTCTATTTTAGACTTTATGTGTATTATATTATTATCTGTAAATTTTGTGTAAAAGGTTTTAAATATTGTATTGTGGAAATATTAATTATATTTCATAAAAGTATAAAATATTAAGAATAAATATAGAAATTGATAATTATATTTCATAAAAGTATAAAAAATTAAGAATAAATAATTATATAAATAATAATTATTTTTTGATTAATTTTTAATAAGTTAATGAATTAAATAATAAAAGTTTGATATAATATTATCTAAATAAATAATTTAATTTAATTTGTTTATTGAATAATATTGTTTCATATAAATTACATGAATATAGAAATTGATAATAATATTTAATAAAAGTATAAAAAATTAAGAATAAATAATTATATAAATAATAATTTAATTTTTTATTAGTTTTTAATAATTTAATTTATTAAATTATAAAAGTTTGATATATTATTATTTAATTAAATAATTTAATTTAATTTGTTTATTGAATAATATTGTTTAATATAAATTACATGAATATAAAAATTGATAATTATATTTAATAAAATTTTAAAAAATTATGAATAAATAATAATTTATTTATAAATATTTTTTATTAATTTAATTAATTAAATAATATCTAATTAAATTATATAATTTAATTTTTTTATTGAATAACATTATCCAATATTGAATAGTTATAAATTACATGAATATAGAAATTGATAATTATATTTCATAAAAGTATAAAAAATTATGAATAAATAATTATATAAATAATAACTTATTTTTTGATTAATTTTTAATAATTTAATGAATTAAATAATAAAAGTTTGATATAATATTATCTAAATAAATAATTCAATTTAATTTGTTTATTGAATAATATTGTTTAATATAAATTACATGAATATAGAAATTGATAATAATATTTAATAACAGTATAAAAAATTAAGAATGAATAATAATTTATTTTTAATTATTTTTTATTAATTTATTTAATTAAATAATAAAAGTTTGATATAATATTATCTAATTAAATTAAATAATTTAATTTGTTTATTGAATAATATTATCTAATATTAAATAGTTATATAATTTTTTTTTATCAGGACAGCGACACACCCACGACCCCGACACACACACGACGTTGGCACACCCTCAACAGGTGTGGATATATTTTTTGTAATTAATATCTTTTGTATTTTTTGAATAATTTATTTTGTATTTGTTTAGTGTATAATATTTGAGTTTTGAGTCCTTTAGTTAGTATCATTGGTATGTAAATCTTGACATCTATTGTTAAGATATATGTTTGTTCTTATTTTATTTTTTAATCTTGGTATGTAAATAATTATAGGACTATTTTGGTTAAAAACAAAATTTAAGTGATAATTTAAATTAATTTATAAAAATAATGATAGATGATTTAGTATTAAGTAAAATATAGTGTTTTTGTTAATATTGAATAAAGAGGATTTAAACTTGATCAATCAGATTATTAGCATCCATATTTTCTTTATCGCCATTTTCTTAATTATATAATATTAATTAAACTAAGTGCTAGACAAATATACAAATTCAATTAAAATTAATTTAAATTTTAAAATATTTTTTTAATGTTTGAATCATTTTTAAATTTTAGTAATAAATTTTGAATTAATTTTTATTTTAAAAAAAATTGTAATTATTTTTTAAATTAAAATTGAAACAAACTAATTATATCACGTCTGTGTTTCTCCATTGCCATTATTAGCGGCCACACCAAATTTTTTGAACTACTTATTAATTTTTGTCAAAAAAAAAGTATTTAGTCAAATAAGTGAAAGCTTTTATACTACTAACTAACTTTCATCGCAACTTGATATTCTTAATAGGGAAACTAATTTTGTTTAGATTGTGAAATTTTTTGAAACAAATTTAAGATAGTTTATTTAATAAAAAAAGTGAGTATAGAAAAAAAAACAACAACAATAAGTGCATATTATCATGTTATTTTGTCCTTTTTTCTCCTTTTTGCTTGAACATATGTTATTATTATTATTATAATTTGTAAAAATAGAACAAAAAAATTAATTAGTAGTTAATTTATTTTCTTAGTCTCGATATTTTTGTGATTGATGGTTGTTGACTACAACCATCAATTACATGGATATCGACACAGAAATGATAAGTTTAAAATATTATTAATAAAATTTATCTAATTATTTAAAAATATAAATTAGTCTTAAAGTCAAATAATAATTAATTTATAAAATTATTATTATTATTATTACAAATTAAAAAATTATGAATAAATAATAATTTATAAATTACATGAATATAGAAATTGATAATTATATTTAATAAAAGTTTAAAAAATTAAGAATAAATAATTATATAAATAATAATTTATTTTTTAATTAATTTATAATAATTTAATTAATTAAATAATAAAAGTTAGATATAATATTTAATAAAATTTTAATGAATAATAAATTAGTTTAGGAAAAAAAATTAATTTGTTTATAAATAACATTATCAAATAAAACATCATAAAATAGCATAAGATATTATAATATTGCATAAGATTTCAAAAATGATAACAAATCTCATTTGTTATCCATTTCTATTCACATTACTAAAACTCACACTCTTATAACACTTTAGATGGCGATTGACAAGACTTGGACAACATTGAGAAATCGTGGTTGTCAAGAATATTGGAATGGTCTGCAAGCTTTTTTGAAGATGGCGTCGGAACATAAAGATTCTGATGGAAGAATTAGGTGCCCGTGTGTGAGATGCAATAATAATAGATTTGAATCTTTGGATGTAGTTCGGGCACACATATTCGATAGGGGTTTTCATCAAGCTTATGATAAGTGGATTTTTCATGGTGAGGTGGAAGAAATTTTTGCTGATGAGGTGGTTGATGAGAATGAAGACGATGAGATGATTCACGTTGTGGAAGACTTCCTTTTACCGACAACTAAGGAAGTAGAAAGGGATCCCGGTGGGAGTCAGTATTATGACGAGTTATTTGAGGAGATTGAAGCGAAGTTGTATCCTGGCTGTGATTGGATTTCATCCCTGAACTTTTTAGCAAAGTTATTGCATCTAAAAGTTAGAGGGAAGATGCCTAACAAAATATTTGATGAATTGCTGAAGTTGTTAAAGCTTGCATTTCCTAAGGAAAACAAAATCCCCGGATCATACTACGAGGCGAAAAAAAGATTGAAAAAATTAGGGTTGGGATACGAGTCCATTCATGTGTGTCAGTATGATTGCTGCTTATTTTACAATGAGCATGCATCTAAAGAGACATGTCCAGTATGCGGAAGTAGTAGATGGATTACTTCCGAAATGACGAAAGGAAAAAAAGTGCCACACAAGGTGATGCGTTACTTTCCGTTGACCCCTCGGTTGAAAAGATTATACAGTTCAAGGATTACAGCAAAACACATGATATGGCATCACTCCGGGAAATCAAAAGATGAAGGGGTGATGCGACACCCGGTGGACGGCTCTGCGTGGAAGGACTTTGATGCCAAGCATCCTGATTTTTCAAGGGATCCCAGAAATGTTCGTCTGGGCTTAGCTGCTGATGGATTTAATCCATTTGGCAACATGAACCTTGCATACAGCATGTGGCCTGTGGTGTTGGCAAACTATAATCTGCCACCTTGGCTGTGCATGAAAGACAATTATTTCATGTTGACCCTCCTTATTCCTGGGCCAAAATCACCCGGTAAGGACATGGATGTATTTCTGAGACCATTGGTGGATGAGTTGAAGGATTTGTGGGTTAACGGAGTTGATACAAGAGATAGTACGACCAACAGGATGTTCAAGATGCGGGCAGCCCTTTTGTGGACAGTGAACGATTTTCCAGCTCGCAGTAGTTTGTTTGGATGGAGTGGTCAGGGATACAAAGCTTGTCCTACGTGTAATGAGGACGCAACTTCCATCCGAGTGATCGGTAAGACATCTTACGTTGGTCACAGAAGATTCTTGCCAAGTACTCATCGAATGAGAAGAGACAAAGAGTTCGATGGAGAAGTTGAGAGAAGACGTCCTCCGAGACGGTTTACTTGTGAGGATATACTAGAACAAGTTAATGCTCTTGCAGCGCAAGTTCCAGGAAAACATGTCCAGTTTGGGGGTGTGAAACGTAAAAGAGGTAGATGAAGGTAATTGGAGGAAAAAAAGTATTTTTTACGAGCTTGAGTATTGGTGTACAAACAAATTAAAACACAATATAGATGTCATGCATGTTGAGAAGAATGTGTGTGATAGTCTCCTTGGCACCATCTTAGACAGTGATAAATCTAAGGACACCACTAATGCCAGACATGATTTGAAAAAGATGGGTGTGAGAGAATCATTGTGGATTTATGAAGATGAGAATGGGAAGCTGATGAAGCCGCACGCTCCTTATGTGTTAACTCCAGCGCAGAGGCAACAATTTTGTCAGTTTATAAAAGGAGTTAGATTTCCAGATGGCTTTTGTTCAAATTTGAAGAAGAAAGTGTCCGAGAATGATACAAATATTCTTGGGTTGAAGTCACACGATTGTCATGTGATAATGCAACGATTACTTTCTCTCGGTGTTCGCAAGTTTCTTCCAAAATCTATATCGACCACTATTGCAGAATTGTGCAATTTCTTCAGGCAAATATGTTCGAGGACTTTAAATGTTAAAGATATGGAGGAAGCACAAAATGATCTTATTCAAATATTGTGCAAGATGGAGTTCATTTTTCCTCCAGCTTTTTTTGACATAATGATTCATTTGGTATTACATTTTCCAGAAGAAGCAATATTGGGTGGTTCGGTATTTATGAGGTGGATGTATCCTTTTGAAAGGTACATGAAAAAATTAAAGAATTATGTGGGAAATAAAGCTCGCCCTGAAGGGTCGATCGCCGAAGGCTATGTTGCAGACGAGGCTTTGACCTTTTGTTCAATGTATTTCAAAGGCATTGAAACAAGATTTAACCGTCTTGATCGAAATGAAGATGCAACTTATATCCCATGAAATCTTGCAGTTTTCCAATCTCAATGTCGTCCACTCACAAAGGGAACTTTGAAGACTCTCGATCATAAGACTCGTGAAATAGCTGAGTGGTTCATACTTGAGAATTCTCCTGAAATTGAGCCTTATTTAGAGTAAGTTTATTCTCTTATAAATTAGAACATGTGTGGTTATTATCAGTTTTTTGTTATCAAGAATCGTAACACTATTCTAATTAACAGCGAACACCTACAAGAGATTAAACAAAAATACCCAGATGGTGATCATGATCGTTTGCATTGGAAAAATTTTCGTTCGTAGTTTCATAAAAAGGTAGCTTTGAACTTTGAACTTTGAACTTTGAACAATGATTTTATTAATGATATATTTTGTGAATCTAATATCATTCTATGTATTTAGATATATGACTTGCACAAGCTTGGGTCTTTGGAAAACGGTGATGAACTGTTAGCTTTAGCATCTAGGTCAGATCATTTGTCAACCTTTTACCAAGGTTGTATAGTCAATGGTGTTCGATATATTGCACACGATCGAGACAAAAAGCGCACCACATAGAATAGTGGAGTGTCTGCTGCCGGAACAGAAGGTTTTAATTTTTACGGCACGCTTGAAGAAATAGTGATACTTTCTTTCACTGGTGCATATTCAGTGGCATTATTTCGGTGCAAATGGTTTAATACAAATCCAAGAATGAAGAAAACAGTCATTGAAAATAATATCACCATTATAAACGTCAATGGCGAATGGTACAAAGATGAGCCGTACATACTTGCTACTCAAGCTAAGCAAGTTTTCTATCTCGATGATTTACTTAGAGGTCGTGATTGGAAAGTTGTAGAAGATGTGAATCATCGATAGATTTGGGACATTAAGGACAATTCTGATGAGGTTAATGATGTTATTGATGTTGTACATGAAACAAGTTCATCAAATTTTGTGTTGACTGTGGACCTCGGAGAATTGATTATGCAATCTGATCAACCTGCTGCATATGTTGGAGCTGATGAAGATGGTGACGACGAAGTTGATATGTTAGAACATGAGGACGTTGCAGATGCAAAAGATGAATTGGTTGTTGAACTTTGTGAAGATGAAAATGTTTCTCCAATTACTGATGGAAATGATAGTGATTACTCTGTTTAGTTTTTTTCTATTTGTGTAACAGAACTATGTATTTAAATATAATGAAGTGTTTTTTTGTAATTATAATATAAGATATTTGAGCTTTGTGAAGATGAAAATGTATCTTCTATTTAATGCTAATTACAATGTGATATACTTATATTTAATGCTAATTACTAACTAATAAATTTTAAATTGAAGTATAATGTTAGCTGATATAGCTACTTATCACGGCGGAGATGGTGGGGGTCAAGACCCGCCAGATCCTTCTAGGGTACCAACATCTTGCAAGTCAGGTTAAATATTGCATATCAAAATTATTTTTAGAAATTATATTGTTAGATAAATATAACACCAATACTAATATTGATTATTGTTAATAAATTTTAATGCCCCGTCGACGAGAAGAAAAGGTCGTGGCCCTGCTAGTAATAATGTTCTTGAAGAACGAAGGAAAAAAGCTGGGAAACCATTGGATCTAGAGCTTGATCCTGTGACCAACAAAGTGGTTGGGCAGGAGGATCAAGCTTTTATTCGCATGTTGGGAACTCTAGTTTCCATGTTGTGTCCGGGGCATTATTTGGATTTTGCTGATATACCTCAACAGTTTAAGGATCAAGTGCTTGATCGTATGAGGGTAAAAAAATTACAAATGTTGTACTTTTCATTATTTAATTCCATTATTTACAAGTTATCTAATATTTTTTTCTTAATGCAGTATTACTATAAATATAGACGGTCATCCACAACGTGAGTCAGTTCTGGCAACTCTCAACAAGGAGATGGGGGAAAGATATTGCGAGAGAAAGAACTATAGACATAGACACTTCAAAAATCATTATGCTGGACCAGAAGATTTGGAGAATGTCCTCTCTAAGCCACCTAACCATTGCACTAAGGAGGCTTGGCAACTTATTTGTGAAATGTTTTTGAGCGAAAGATTTTTGGCTCGTTCCGCTAAAAATCAAGCAAACAGAAGACAAATGAAGTATGTAACAACACAAGGCACAAAGTCGTTGGCAGCTAAGCGTCACCAATATGTAAGTGAAGATGTTAATTTAATTTTATAAAATAACACATTCTAAAACATTTTGTTTACATTTGTATAGGAGAACCCGGATGCGCGTGTTGTTGATACTTGGAGGGATGCTCATATGAGAAAATCGACAAAATCTTTTGTCAATGAGGCAGCTCAACAAGATTATGTAAGTGAATAGTATTGTTTTCTTGTTTCTAATGTTTATAATGTTTCTAATGTTTCTAATTTTTGTTTATAATGTTATCTTTATACAGGAAAAAATGGCGGCTGAGGTTGAGAGGTCATAGAATGAGAGGCAAAGTCAACAGCAGAGTGAGGCATCTCTAAATGTATCTGGTGTTGATTCGTCCCCGGTCGATCAATACGAGATACTAAGTAAAGTACTCAGGGAGAGATCTGACTACCAAAGAGGAGTGGGTTATAGGGCGAAAGGGAAGGCAAAAAAGACATCCTCTAGCTCTACAGATCAAAGTCAGTCCCAAGCAAATACTGCTGCTTCGCCTAATGAAGATATGAGAGTTATGGCTTGCTGGTGAAGGAAATTCGTGAGACGTTTGAGACTTCGACAACTGTGCATCCCAGTAAACTGTATAACCCAATGTTTGACAGTTTTCTGCAGGGCATTTGCCACCACAATCCGAAGGTAGTTCGTCTTCTCATTCTCCTTCACAGCAGTATCAGCCTCCTTCACAGCAGTATCAGCCTCCTTCACATCAGCAGTATCAGCCTCCTTCACAGCAGCAGTTCCAGCCTCCTTCATAGTATCCGCCGCAGCAGCTCTACCAGCCTCACCCAATGTATCCGCCACATATGTCATCGCAACAACCTCCTCAGTATCAAAACGAATACACTTTTGGACCCCATTCCCAGTCTCCTCCACAATATTTTAGTTTTACCGATTTTCCAGGAGGATCGATGCAGCCTCTGCCACAGCCACAGCCTCGAGATCTGTTTGGGGACCTCACGCTCGGACGATCATCACAACCACCTTATATTCCTTCACCGCCACCGCCACCGCCACCGCCACCGGCGCCACAGCCACCGCCATCGTCACAGCCGTCGTCCTCATAGCCAGACCAAAATGTTGAAGATGAGGACAATTTCAATATTAATCTTAATGACTTTCTTTAGTTACTAGTTTATATATTTGGACTGAATTAATACTTTATTTATTTTTAATGACTATAGTGATATTTACTAGGTTGATAAATATTAAAACTATTTATATTAATTTTAATGTTAGTTATGTTTAAATTAATTAAATGTTTATTTTTGTTAAATTATATTATAAATTATTTTAAAAAATAATTAAATTTAATAAATATTAATTTATTAATTTATTTAAAATTTAATTTTAAAAAAATTATAAATACAATATTAGTGGCGGACCCCGCGGCTAATACTAATGCCTCGGACATAGTTATTAGCGGCGGGTTCCGCCGCTACTGTCCGCCGCTAATAATCATTATTAGCGACACCTTTTTAGGCGCGGCGTATTAGTGGCGGAGGCCCGCCGCTAATGGGTATTAGCGGCGGATTTGGACATTATTAGCGGCGGAGTCCCTCGCCGCTAATAATAGAATTTCTTGTAGTGATTTCTCATACACGTGACAATAAAAGAGATGTATCCTGTCATTAAAACATAAGTGAAACAATATGTTTTACTTATGTATATGAATTTCATTTATGCTCTTGCCTAGTAAAAAGCATAAGTAGAATCTCCCTTGGTTCTTTTTTTTTTTTTCCTTTTTGTTATAGTTAGTGCATAAGCAAAAGTGAGATCGAATTTGTGAAACCATCTTGTAACAATGAAAATCTTTTGAAATTTAAAGACGTAGTGTAGACCATTGAGATATTTTCTAAGTATCTTACTATAAAATCTTCTAAAAATAGTAGAGTTGGGATTCATGGAGCGAATTTTTGGATTATGGGTTTTTTTTAGTTGCAGTCTTTAATTTTTTTTACATTTTGTAACACTTAGTTCCCAAAATTTGATTTTATATTAGTTAGGTCCCCAACATTTTCAATTCGTATAATTTAGGTCATTAAATGCTATTTTTTTTAAAATGCATAAAAGAAATACAAAATAAATTATCAATGATTCTTAAAATATTTGAATATTTAATTTATGACAATAAGAAATATGACCTGAAAAAATATATTTTCATAGTATTTTTTAAAAATACTTAATATTTTTAGAAATTAAATTAACGTTTCATTAAAAAAAATATTTTTACCCACATTGTTGTTTTATAATTAATATTAATAACTATATAATCTCGATTATTTTGATAATATTAATTTTTATTATCTCTATGCTTGTTTATTTCTAACATTTTTTAAACTTAATAGTGTAAATGAAGTTATTATGCGCATATATATATATATGATTAGTTATAAGTTGCATTATAGAAAAAACTTACAAAATAAAAATAAATATGTACATGATAAATATTGATAATCTCATTGTTGAGCACGATTTTGACCAACGACGAGTAGACGCAAAAACGACAATAAATCTTGAATAGAAAATAAACGACACAAATAATTTTATAGTGGTTCAGCCCCAATTTGTTGGTAATAGCCTAATGCCATTGGAGTTGTGATATATGTACCTACACTTAAGATTAGATGAACCTGGGTCAATTGAGTTTCTTAAGTATAAGTCGAAAAATACAAAGTTTCTCTATCTAAGTTCTCTCAGAAAAAGCCTTAAGTTGTAGGAAATTAAAATTTAAATCTAGATGCATGCTTCCTATTATTTTTCCAAACACATAATAGAAACATAGAATAACACGACATACATATGAACATTAGATTCGTAAATTAACATAAACATAATGATGTAGAAACTTACGAATACGCAGCAGAACTGGAACAACTCCTTCCTTCAATCTCTCTAACCCTTGATTCCTTTCTGTAGCAGAGTATTATCAAGAGATTGAACTAGATCAGCAACACAGTCTTCCTCACCAATCCTTTGATCAATCTAGAACTAGTGTGGGCTGGTTCTCAACACATGAGATTGAGATCTAGAAAAGAAGAAGAGAAAGTGGCTAAGAAAGGATTAGAGTGTCTAGGTTTTCACTTACCCAATAAATCAACTGAGACTGACTTCTGAAAACCCTAGATATCATATTCCTTATATAGACAACTTAATGGGCTTTATTTAAATTTAAATTTTGAATTAATTAAACTAATAAACAAAAAGATAAAAGCCTTGGGCTCCCACAAATGGACTTGGGCCCAATACTTTTATTTTGAATTTAAATCCCAATTGGGCCTAAATTCAAAACCTTTTATTTATTTATTTATTTTAATTAATTAACTAAATCATTATTCAAATTAACTAATTATAATTTGAAACTTGATTTAATTTTTATTTATTTATATTGACACCAATTTATCAATATTAATAAATTTACCCAAAGATTCTCTTTTATTCTCTAAATCTCATATCTCTATAAATTTTCCAAAATTGACCTAGTCAACTTTAAAAAAATCCTAATTGATAATTAAATCAATTAATTGAGACATTCTAGATGATTTACTCAAAGGTGATGCGGGGACCATGGATCCATGAAATCAAGCTCCAACAAGTTACCGTGAATTTATTTACGAATAATTTCACTACCTTATTAATTCCTCGTGACTCCACTATAGACTTGGAATTGAACTCTTGAATTCATAGAACGTATTTTCCAAAGCATAAATACGTTATCCATTGTTATAACCATTACAGTTAGTCAATCCTCTATCAATGACTTACTAACAAGCTGGGTGAAAATTACCGTTTTACCCCTCATCAGTATTTTATCCTTAACTCCCACTAAGTTCCTTATAAATGATATTTCCGTGAACTTAATCACAGAAATGAGATCTCAATCATTTAACCTTTTGAACAAAGCAATTAAGGAAATCATCTTTTCACTTCTCATACAGAAGTTATAGATTTCATATCTATGAATAATACTCCCACTCAATTTCATTACTAAATCTCCAAGATGTAAGTATGGGCTAGACCGTAGGGGTAAGCTGGTAACGAACAGGTCAAAAGATTTAAATAATATAATTAGCAGAATATTATCACTCAGAATTAAGATCGACTTAACCTATGGTCAACGTTGTGATATTGATTAGATTCGATAACAACGATACTTATTTATCAATCAATAATCAATATTGGTCCTAGTCCGATGTAACCAAATACATCCGATCATATCTACTTGGTCAATGCCTTGGACAAGACATCACACTCCTAATGTGTAAGTAGATCATATCGTAGATTTCCTAATCAGTGAAAATCCAATGCACTGATCTAATCTAGGACTTGTTCTTTTGAACATATAATTACAACTATAATCCACTGTGACCTAGTCACCATAATTGTAACTATCCATATGTTCAGGATTTTATGAATGTTTGTATTAATTGAATAAACATGTAATAAAACAAGCGAACAATGCAATTGAATAAACAAAATGATTTCTACTTCTTTTATTGATAATAATAACGTGTTACATAAGAAAAATGGTTTTATTAAGGGCATAAAACCCAACATAAGTAACAGTCCAAAGTCTCAAAATTAGAGAGTCTAAAAGTCTGAAAAAGATCTAATTCCCTAAATGATGTCATGAGCTCTCTATTTATACGCCCATGAATCGTACAAGAAACGTCCCCCCTTTTGACGAAGTATTTGGTTGTTTTAACCAACTTTAATTAACAAAGTAATAAACAAATTCAAAATACAACAATATGGCTATTACTTCGGGATATCCGATAAATTATTGCAGTAGTTACGGGAGATTCTGGTTGAAGTTGTTACTGAGCTTCCGTAGAAAACTTACTAGGCAGTTAACTCCTGAGATTCTGACATACTCGGTTGGCTACACTCCTTAAATCTAACATAGCTGGTCGACTAGGTCTTCTTCCTGATGTAGCTGGTCGGTTATGTCTTCTTTTTGACGTAGCTAATCGGTTCTATTACTTCCATGACATACTTGGTCGGGTATGTCACCTTCCTGACATACCTCGTCGTGTATGTCTCTTTGCTGGTTATACTTGATCTGGTATATCACTTCCTGACCAGGTAAATTCATACTTGGTCGGATATATCGTTTCCTGACCAGCTAAATTCATATTTGTCTTTTCCCGACCATGTTAAACCATCCCCACGGTCAATGTTCTTTCCGACCAGTGACGTGACGACTATGTAGGTCATTTTCTAACCTTTGCACTTCCCTTGGTAGACACATTTATTAACCATTAATGCTCCACTTGGTAGCCATGAGATGCCACCTGTCACCTCTGATTGTCACGTCATTAACTGAAATTTTGGGGATAACATTTGCCCACCAAGTTTATTATATGATTTTCTCACATGATAAATTTTTCTCTAACTCGTAGTTATTCAGGTCATCCAAAGGCATGTGCCTGGTTAGTAATTTTTTTAAATAATAAAAGTCCGACTAGTTAAATCCCAAAAAAATGAATAACCAATCAAAGATTTAGATAATATCCTAGCACTTACCTCCACATGGTGACTCACTAGTAACTTTAATATTTTTTGTGTCTCAAAATTCTAAAAAATGACCCTCTGTATTCTCCTGTCTTTTCAAATAGACCCGCGATTGAACTCTTCAGGCCGTGAAAATGGAAGTTATCAGTTTCCCAAATCGTGGGATATTCGGAGAGAAATAACATTAAGAATTGTTGGGCATAGTAGAGAGCTTTTATTCTGGACTCATAAATAGGCCCATGATTCCTCTCTTTATTAGCAAAGCTTTCTTTCTAAAAAAAAATTTCCTCACCAAGAAGAGCCCCCTTGGCCGATTCTCCTCCAAATCCAAAGCTCCCAAGGTGCTCCATCTTCTTCAAGCAAATGCTTCTTCTGGAAATCAAGTGCTCTTCCATCCATTTGGGTAAGTTTTCTCTTCTTTAGCTTCACTTTTAAACATTTTTTAGCTTTAAAATTCTACACAAATCCTTACTAGAACATGTAATAGCCGAAACCCTCTTTTGGTATGCTCTCTTTGGAATTTTGTGATGAATCTTTGTAGGATATTATTTTTTGTGGCTGTTTTGATGTCGTTTAGGCTTTGGGTTAACCAATTTTGCTCCCAAAAAAAACGATTTCCCATCTTCCATTACACTTTCAGGTACATGGGTTTGTATGAACTTTGAAACTTTCTTGAAACTTTTCAAAACCCATGAAATCCCCTTTTAATCTTGTTTGTGTGCTCCATGATTTGGAAATTGTGTTTATGCCCCACGGTTTGGAGTATGTCATCCGAATAAAAGAAAATTAAAACAAAATCACTGCTCGAGTTTTGCCATAGAGAAAGGCAAAAGATTTCATGAACCCGATCGAGTCGGGCTTGGTTTGTGCTAAGAATATGCCCATTGTCATTTTTTAGCTCCTCAGAGTCAATTGTTGTCGATCGGGTCTAACTATGGTTGCTCAGAATTGTCGAGAACCGATTGGGTTCGCCTTCAGTGGTCGGACCCTACCCCTAGCCGGTTGAGTAGGCCTTAGCCCCTCGAACCTCTCTTAGTCGCTCGTGTTTGCCAAGGCTGCTTGGAACCCCCACTTGGTCACACGTTTTAGCCGCTCAGGTCACGCACCTAACCACTCAGGTTTGCATGCATTTAGCCGAGCACAAAAAATCTAGGCCTTATGCCCCCAAACACATGGTACTAAAAATATTCATTTTCTCTTGTGAATTGCTTAAATTTGTCACCATTGCTTAAATATGATTTTATCTGGGTAGTAAAATGTTTTATAGATCTATGTGAAGATGGATCTGGTACCATTTGTTGGTTTTATAGATCAAATCAGAGATTATACGCCGCGGAACAACAATCAAAATTGTTAATTTAACCCCACAAGATTTCTATATCTACTTCTTCACATACATATATATATTGAATCAAAGAGATGAATAGAAAATTACCTCAAGTCCTTCCTTGCTGCTATCTTTTTGTACGACAAAAATTCTTGAGATCTCACACCAGGATCTTCCAAAATGTTCTCAACACACAGAGAACGAGTGTGGGCTCGTTATACAAAACAATAGGCAATATCTATTTATCAGATATTTTCAACACATGAGATCTGATAAAGTTTGGACCTAAATTTGTGAGAAACACTGACCTATGCTTGTAGCACTGTTCTCTTTCTCTCAGGGAGATTTCACGATATATTTTCTATCACTGAAAAGTCTCGATCTAAAAAACTGATCTCCTATATTTAATATATCCAATATAATAAAAAAATAAATAATATTAGTTATTTTAAACAATTTAAAAATAACTAAGTAGTTATCTGATTTTTAAAAAATAATAATATCTTAATCATATTAAAATATCTCATTATTTATTTAATATTTAAATAACTAATTTTGTTGAACCAAGATCCTTCTAGAACCTTCTTGTGCGTGTAGCACAGTGATTGTGCATTGTGCTACACGCCCACCTCATGCCAAGGAGGGCATGTGATTTTTCCCAATTTTCATCATTATTTAAATACCAAAAAATCCCAAAAATAAATTAATTCAAAATTAATTATATTTTTGTTAAATCAAATAATTAATTAATTACACATAATTATACAATAATTATGTTTAGTGCATAGAAAAATATTTTACTTATCAAATAAGTCATTTTGCCCATTTTTGTATTTATCTTTGTTAGTGTTTGTTTGAGCCATTTCGGGGACCGTGGACCTATAATATTAAGCTCCAATAAATTAAAACTAAATAATTAAACTCTTTAATCATAATAGCGAATTTATTAATTCTTATATTTCTCCACTATAAATTCAGAATTGAACTCTTTATGTTATAGATATACTTTTACAGAAATCTTATTTTAAGTTGTCCATTGATATAACCATCTTACAATAGTTCAACCCTCTAATTAATTAGTTCATAAATTAGAATGGAAGAATTACCATTTTACCTTTCTAATTTACTTCTTATTCCTTAAGTACAATTAATTCACTAGTGAACAATTAATCTATAATCTAATTATAGATTTGAGCTCAAAACCATTCAGTTCCAGAATTACCCCTTAAGGGAACCAATATACGATCTGTTAGGAAAGATTAGATTCCGTATTGTTGATACATGTTCCCAGCCATCCATGATATTAAATCTCCAAAACAAAAGTCATTAGTCTCATTCTATGAAGAGACCTTAACGAATGAATCAAAAGATTTAATAAACATAAACAGGAGTTCATGAACACTCAAGATTTAGGTTGATCTATAAATGATCATCAGTTATGATAGGAATTACAAATCTTTATTATTAAATGGTTTTTGGATAAATATTTTTATTCATATCGGTCCCTGTCATATATAATTATATTATATAAAGCACATTTACCGAGATATCTTACCACATCAATAATCTGAATCTAGATTATTTGTATCAACAAGATACTCAGTAAACTGTACTTACAACCCCAATTAACAAATTCCATAACTTCAATTTGTTGTTGACTATTTTTATTCATTCATGTGATCTTAATTCTCTCCTACTAATACAAGATCACATCCTCAATAATGAATATGGAATTTTTCTGATATTTACAAAAATTATTCAAACAATAATTTAATAATCTAAATATAACAATAATAGACCATTGTATTTATTTATTCATTGAAATAATAAATGTCTTTTACATGCTTTTATGACATGCTCCTAACAATCTCCCACTTGTACTTAAAGCAAGTAAGGCATTTCTCTCAATCCCATATTACGTACATGACCATCGAATTGCTTTGCAGGAAGCGTCTTCATAAACGGGTTTGCGAGGATGTTTTCTGATGCGATTTTGAGAATGGACACATCTCCTCTATGTACGATTTCTCTGACTAAGTGATATTTGCGCTCTATATGCTTTTCCCTCTTGTGGCTTCTTGGTTCTTTAGAATTAGCCACTGCTCAACTGTTGTCACAGTAAAGAACAAGTGGTTTCTCCACTTTTGGAATCACTTCCAGATCCGTGTAGAACTTTTTGAGCCAAACTGCTTCTTTAGCTGCTTCACAAGCTGCTATGTATTCAGATTCCATGGTTGAATCAGCTATACTGGATTGCTTAATGCTCCTCTAGACAACTGCTCTGATACCAAGTTGTAACGCCCTGCTAATTAGGGTCCATTACCAAGTGTGTTTAAAATTAGAGTTGGACTTGCTAAACAATTCATTTGGACTAAACGTGTGATTAAGCCACTAAAGGTTTAGGTATTAAAAATTTTGGTCAACTCATAAGTATTTCCATTAAATCAAAAGCATGTTCCTTACACGGGATCCTAAAAACATCAGTTTAAAAGTTGATTACAACACTCAAGTTACAAAATAAGCCGACCTAAGTGGCGAAAGTTGAGTTTAACCCTAGTTCCCTTGAACATCTCAGTCGTGGTGGTCGACCGGACTGCATATGTACATGTCACTGCTATTGCCCTCTGACTCATGCCTGGATGAGCTTTTCTTTACCTTCACCTGCACCACAAAGCACCTGTGAGCCAGAAGACTCAGCAAGAAAACATATTGAACAGTTCACATTGTAATATAATTATCAAACAGTAACAACTGAAACTGGCATATTCATTATACAAATTGGCAACCATGGGATCACACAAGCGCGTGTCGCACTTCCTTTCAATTTGTTGGCATCCGAGCCAGTCAAGTGCATGTTGCACTCCTAGGGTGGCCCAGCCATGGTGGCCTACACTCCACGTGCAGAATGCCAATCTCAGCTTATAAACTGAGTCCTTTAAGTCCTTGACTTATAAGTCAAGCCTCACATTCCCTTGACTTGTAAGTCGAAGCTTTAGGACCCTCTACTCATAAGACAAGTCTCTCGAGTCCAATATGCCCTCGACTAATAAGTCGATCACCATTTAACAACCTAATAACCCTCTGGTTTATAAAATGAGCTTCCCAGCCACAACAGACAACCACATATCTCATATAGCATTCATATCAACAATTGCAATGCATTAAAATACATTCAAATAACAGTCATAGGCATAATCATAATTATGCGCATTCTAGTGTACCTATTCAGATATTCACAAACTTAATTATAATCATTTTCATTAATAGGGCCAAAGCCTTAATCATATCTATATTCAGCATTGATTAAGCTCTAGTCACACATTCACATTATGGATGCAGTTTTCTTACCTTCGATCCGAATGCAAGTTACTAGCGATGCCCTTTGAGTACGATCCCCGATTCAAGCCCTTAACATAGCCCTAGTCGTAACCATAATTAAGAATTCCATCAACAATGGGAGAATAAAAGTTTCCAGACCAAATCCTAGCCTCTGGGGCGTCAAATTCCACTCAACAAGGAAGTAGAATTGACCCCGAGCCCAAATGGTTAAGTTCCCAATCCAAAAACCTCATTAAAGCCAAAAATCCCCTTAAGGGCCGCAGCCCACCTCTAAGTCAGAGGCTTGGCCCCCCTGGAAAACCAAAGCGCGCCGCGGCGCTCCCCTGAGGCGTCGCGGCCCGCCTCTGCCTTTAAGCCCTCTTGGCTCCTTCTAGCTCCATAGGGTCGCGGCATAACAAGAACAAGGTCGCAGCCCAGCCCTTCGAACCCAGAATTTATGGGTTTTTCACTTCGCCGAACCCAACTAAAAACCATCCAATTCCATCCCAATCTTCCAACTCAATTCCCATAATTAGCGTACTTCCTTCCAGCAACCAAACCTAACTAAAACACTGAATTAAAAACCCATAAACAAGCCAAAATTCTCTCCCCAACTATCAAACATGCAAAAATTTGAACTTCAATAAAAAACCATAGAAACCTCATACTTGAATCTGAATTAAAGACCTTACCTCTGCTATGTTGATCCTCTTGAGCTAATCCTCCAGTTCCCCAAGCCTAACACCTTGATTCCTAAGCTTGACCACCAATTTTTCCTCAAAAATCCTCAAGCTTCATGAAAAACAGAGAAAACGATGGAGAGAGAGAGAGAGAAAGCTGCTTTTCTTTCTTTTAGTTTCCTTAACCTTCTCAAAAATTCCAAGCTCACCAAACTCTATACTTAAACAGAAAATGACTAATTTGCCCCTTGCCCTTAGCCTATTCTTCATATGCTCTCAAGGGAAATTTTGTCCTTTGTCTCATATCCCGCTAATTCACAACTATATCCTATAATTCCCATTACTTCAAATATTCCCACATGATTATCAAATAATTTCCCATTACTGACTAATTCTCGGTAATGTTCTAAATTACTAAAAAAAAATGCCCATAAGCTCACCCCGAGCCAGGTATAAAACCCCGTTGTGACTTTTCCGCTAACTTGCTCATCGGGATCGCCTCACGTCGAGTAACCCAAATATATCCACATAATAATGTGGTCTCAATCACACAAACACATATTTGCATTTATACCCTGAACGAGTCAAATTACTAAAATACCCTTCTTATAAGAAACGGGCCCACATACACATACTTAATATTTCTAATATAATTCACATAATAACTCAATTATCTCCTCCCGGTCCCCTAATCCAGGCACTAAGCCACATTAGGAAATTTGGGATGTTACAAAGAGTGAATACTGACCCAGAAGTAGATTTTCTACTATATTTGTCTGATTGAAAATGTGAGTCAGTGTATCCAGTAGGTTCAAGGTCACTACCCGAATATACTAGCATATAGTTTCTCGTTCTCCTGGGATACTTGAGAACATGTTTCACCGCAATCCAGTGTTCTAAACCTGGATTTGAATGATAACGACTGACAATCCCTATTGCATAACATATGTCAGGTCTAGTACCACTACACCAAACACCCATTACCATAACACATCATTATAATACTATTTGAAAAGAGTTATTGTATATATAAAGTTATTGAGTAAAGTCACACGCGCGGCAAATTAAAAATAAAGCGCCAAGTGAAAAAAAAAAGAGGCAAATTTTTCTCATTTTCACTATCTCGGACCGAAGTCTTATCTCTTTCTCATTTTCCCTTTTTTCCCCTTCTCCTTCTCGTCTCTCTCTTCCCTTCGCCCTAGTCGCACTCCCGTAACCACCATCATCCTCAGCTCCGACCACCTAACCACCATCCTCACACCCGTTTTTCTCCGAGCCAAGCTCCAAATCTCAGGCACCCGTGAACCCAACCCCCGAACCAAGTGACCCCAGGTGCGAGCCCACCTCTGCGTGCCTTCGACCCAGTGCGACTTCCATTCGCGGGCCACCACCAAGCTTAGGCCGTTGAGGAGAAGATGAAAGGTTCTTTTCATTTTCCTTACGACGTTTTATTTTTCTTTTTTGTGGAAAATATTGGTATTCTGCTCAAGTATGTATTCACTGCATTAGATGTCAACCGATGGTTCCATAAGTAGTTTTCTACCCTTGAGCCTTTTACATTCCTAAAACTGTGTAGGCTTATCCAGCATTTTGATCCTCAACCAAGGCTATCATGCAATGCATCATTTGTGTAGCATCAGATGAATATGCATTTGGATCCCTAGTTTGTGTTGTTTCTGCTCTTGCTTTTCAGGGTTGATTTCCTTCATTGTTTTGGCCTTGAGCTCATTGGGTAGTTTACTTCACTGGGTTTTGATTGTATGCAGACACAAATTCTCACTCAAGTAGAAAGCGCTTCTATATTTCACTAATGCTTGTAGTGTGTCATCTATGAGCAGGCCCGTGAGGCTGAAATTTCTGTACAGGGGAAATTGGTAGATCCCCAGCGCAAAAAGAGCAAAGGTTGGTATTTCTTTGGAGTTTTAAAAACTTGAACGATGGTGTGCTCAAATTTGTTGTGGAAGTGAGAAAAGCACTATGCAAAAACCAGAACTTTGGCTAGTATGTGACATTATTTGATTAATTGAGCTGGGAGTAGAAACAAAACGTTGTCGTTGGTGATAATAATGGTTTAAATTTTGTGTGATTAGTATTTATTTTAATTTTATTGAGAAAGTAATTTGATCACTGCTATTTTTCTAGTTGCCTCTGCTTCTTTGATGGGAATGTTGGCTCTGCTACTAATGTCGTCTTTTTTTTCTGCAAGTGATTTAGGTCAAGTTCTTTCGAAAAATATTTATATCTTCGTTATTTTATTTTTTGCTGTAAACTGTAAGCAGTTTTATCTTCAATAACAATTTAAGTCTGAGATGTATGCCAAAGCAATTTTATACAATTGAGAATTACTTAATCTAATGTACAACTTTAACTTGTAAGATTTCACCTACAAATAAGTAAATAAAAATTGTATTGAGGGCTGAGGCAATTGCTTTATGCGTTTTGATACTTATCTTCGTGGTGCTTTATATATTTTACTCAAGGATAAGTATACTCAGTTCTATTATTTGTGTGTTACTGCAGGCTGCAAGTTTGGATTCTATCACTTCACTCGTTAAGAATGACTTGATAACTATTGAAACACTGGTAAGAATAAATTACCTTCTTGTCAGCTATAATTAATTGATTTATGTTCTTATATCTGGTTTTCTGTAATTTAGGTCAAAGAGATGGAAATGTATTTGACCACTACAGATAATGTCATTCGAGCTAGAGGTAAGTTGAAGTTGAATTCATTAAAAATTAACAAAGATTTAGATTTTTGTTTAAATGGTGTTCACTCCACAACTATTGCAAAGTTGGAAACATAGTGGTCACATTTTGTATTGCATAGTGATTTTGGTAAATATGGCCCCATAGATTCTACTTTTAGTTTAGACTATACTAGTGAATTTTTACTCTAAACTTTAAAAGTTCATTCTTCTTACTGTTTTGGAAACTGTTGTTCTGTTTGTGCTTCTTTTTGAGTAGCATTGTTATTTTTCCTTGGTATATCTGCATTGTACAACAGGTGCTTCAATTTATTCCTAGCAGTTAACCACTTTCTTTCTTTTTTCCCATAAGTTTTTATCTATTTAATTTAATTTGAAAATCTCATAGATTATGTCCTCATCTTCAGGTACCCTTCTTCTTGCGGAAGTTCTTGGACGTCTTGCTTCAAAGCCACTAGGCAGTGCTATCATTCTTAGCTTAATTGGATTCTTCACAGATAGGCTGGTGAGTTAGTGCTCTTTCCCCTATGCAATTTGTTTGTTTTAAGTCGGTTTGATGGTGAAGCACATTGTCACAAGAGCTAATTCTTTGATTAAACTCTTAACTTTTGCTGTTAATGTATTATTTTGTAATGATATTAGGTAGATTGGAGAGCATTACGTGGGGCTCTTGTTGGGTGCTTAGCATTACTGAGGAGAAAAAGTGATGTTGGTGTAGTCTCTTCCACTGATGCAAAAGCAGTTGCTGAGGTGTACTTAAAGACCCTACAGGTGTAGTCTTTAGGTCAGCATGATAGGAAGGTAAGAATCCAAATGCATGAATTTTAATCAAGAAAAAAAAAGAACTACTTGCCTTCATGTATAGCCACTGCCCTTTTACAAAATTTAACGTCAAAGCATTGTTGCAGCTTTGTTTTCAGCTTCTGGAATGCGTCTTACAATGCTATCCCAATGAGATTGCTTCCTTGGTATTCTTTCCAAACTCACTCGTTTTTAATATGTTTAATCGTTTATTTCTTCTAGTGATATTGGATAAATTGCCAGCTGCCTTCCTTTTTATTTTTTTTATTTTTTTACTTGTCAATTAAATCAATTTTCCTTTGCACGTTTGGCTAACTTTAGATGATAATTAGGCAACACAATTGCTTTCTGGTTTTGATGCTTGTTACTAATTTTCAATGTTCATGAAATTTCTAGCATTAATCTCTGAAGGTATTTATATATTAAAATGGTCTCTTTTTACAGCTACAAAATATATATTTTATTGCCTTATGTAATAATATGAAGATATTGTCAATTTTTTTTTTTTGTTAGTTTTCACTTTCTTTGCATGCTTATTTGCCCTGTGATGGAAAATCTAATTTTCAGAAGCAGTTTCATGGTTTTGCATTATAAGACAAATAATTAAGAAAATGTAGTATTTGTTTTAAATGGGCTTGGTGATTGGCTAATTTATTTCTGTCATTGATTTGATATCATTGACAGTTATAGGACGAATTCAATCAGTATTAGAGCCTTGACGATAATGCAAGTGATAAAACTTCAATTCACGGGCACTTAAACAGATGCTTAGAATAATATGATCTTTCTTATTTTTGAAATTATACTGTGCATTTGGCTTGATTCCTCATTCGTTCTGTTTGGGTAGGTTCATTGGGACTACAAGAGCTTTAGTGGGTAAGGTGAGACTTTGATTTGATTAATGTTATAATATTCTCAAAATTTCAACATTATTAAATATGGTTATCTAGATCAGGACATTATTTTGAGATATTTTCGCAGTGGCATATCTTGAAAATTGTTATTGCTATTCCAATTTTGGTCAACACTTTTTGTGTTTTCTTTGCACTATGTTATATGCTGAAGGAACACAAGTCAATAGGTTTTTGTAATAAAAATGATCTCTGGATAAGAATTGCAGTGTTTACTTTCACCTTGGTTTATTAGCATAATCTGAACATGGTTTTTATAACATTGATCATTCATTCAATGTATGTTAATGCAATAGAGTGGCTTAAACATATGCCAAGTTCTTTTTCATAGGTTAAAGGGTTCTGTGAAGGATGAATATGCAACCGGCTGTCCATTCCAGATCATCTGCCAATGGATTTGGCCGTCGCAGAGGCGAAAGAGATGTGGGGACCAGGCTGGAGAACATGTCACAGAGTGGGAAGTCAAATTCCAATAATAGATTAACATCTACTGGTGAAATTCGCTTACAATTTATGTTGTTTCTTGTTAGGATTTATTTTCCATTGTTAAAGAGTCTAAATTCTATGACAGGGAGCAAAACTGGTGGCCATGGGAGTCCTTCGCATGATCGCTTAGTATATATAACTACTTGTTTTGTTGGTCAGCATGTGGATGTCCATGTGAAAAATGGATCCATATATTCTGGAATATTTCATGCAGCAAACGAAAAAGATTTTGGTAGGTTTCACTTTTTCTATTTTTGTTGAAGAGCTTATGTTTTATAGGTTTCAACCTTTTTTATTTATTAAAGATCCAATCTTTAATATCTTAGTCTTCATTGAGTATTTTGCATTTTTTCTGGCCTTTAATATTACTTTAGTCAGCTGACAGTTCTAATCCTGCATTTTAGATGAGCTTTATCACATTCACCTGTTTGTTACATTCAGGAATTATATTGAAGATGGCTCGCTTGACAAAAGATGGTAGCTCTCGAGGACAAAAGTCTCCCGCGGAGTCAGTTAGCAAGCCTCCTGCAAAGACATTGATTATACCTTCTAAAGAACTTGTGCAAGTTATAGCAAAGGTTTTGCAATATTTATGTTCTGTTCTTATTTCTGATTTCAATTTGTTGCATATATTTTAAAAAGTTCCACTGCTTATGGTTTTTGTTTTAGTTATGTTATTGTTTTGTTATTACTATAACTAATAACAAAACTATTGCTACTATATTACACTAATGACACTCGTGATCCTCATTTAGCAGAGGTGAGGCTTTGTTGATGGTATTTTGAACCTATAAATACTTTTTTTTTTACCTTCGAAGTTTTCTAGTTTTGGATGTTGATTTTTTTAAATGCAACACAGGAAAGAGGCTTTCAACTCAGTGGCAATTTAGATATTGATGAGGAGACACGATTCTCTTCTGTCTATCGTGGTAAGATAGCTGATGACAGTGGTTATGATGAGGACGTATTGGTGGATTCACATAATAATGATACCTTTGGAGATTCCTCTACCTCTGGAAACAGACTGTTTGAATGTAACCAAGCTGTTCAAGTGTTCATTTACTTTTTGCCAGTTACTTACAACTGAGCATGGTGGTATTTTTTTTTGGATTTTGACTTGTACATTCATTTTTCTTATTAATAAAAGTGCACTTAGTCATATGAGTAGATTCTTTTTTAGAAGTTCAAATGATGTTGATCGTAGCTTTGATTTATATATAAAGTGATTTTTTTATTCAATTTTACTTTTAATATATATTTTGATCTGGTTTATCTCAGATTTTTCTTAGAAATAATTTAATAAAGATTGAAGAAGGGATATTGGTTTATTGCATTTATCTAACTCCTTTGATTTATCTCTCTGTCTCTCTTATTTTTTTTTTATAAAGGAAAAATTGAAAGAGAGAAAACCTGCCTCTACTGAGGCACTAAATCAAAGTCTTCAGGCAATGCATACAGCTGGGTGCTTAAGTCTAGCTGACATTGTGGAAGGCAAGTATATCTTTATCCTACGCTGTAGTTCTTTAATTCAGAATATAGTATTGTCATAGGATTCCTTACTATGTTTTTGGTTTAAGTTTTTTTTTTATTAGAGATTAGATGACATAAATTCTTTGCATTTGAGTGTTTGTAATCGCTTTGATAGGTGGTAATTTTGATTTTGCCCAAACTGTAATGGATGTTGTCTATTGCAGATATTAAGACAGCTGTAAAAAATAAAGTTCCTCTTGTACGGTCATCAACTGTTAACTGGGTAACATTCTGTATTGAAACAACTAACAAGGCTGTTATTTTAAAGGTGCACAAGGACTATGTGCCTATCTTTATGGAGGTAAGTGCATTTATGTTTGTAGTTGTAATATATTTCATATTTTTGAACAATCAGTTGAGTAAAATGTGCTAAACATTGCTTATTCCCATTTATTTTAGAAGACAGCTTCAGTACTGGTTTTGATGAGTTTAGAGCACTAATTCATGGTTTGGTGCTCTTACTTTCTAATTTGTAATCTAGAAGACAAAGGGAAATAAAAAAATAATGGTGCAACCTATTTTTGACCATGGATTATCCTGTTCATGGTGTTTCATGGACTCTCTTATCTATATTATCGTTTCTTACTTTTTCACAGTGCCTCAATGATGGGACTCCAGATGTGAGGGATGCAGCCTTTTCAGCTTTGGCAGCGATAGCTAAGGTATTGTTTTATTTATTTATCAAATTTGTGCTTTTGCTACTTAATTCGGAATTTCGATTATTGATAGTATGGATTTATTTCTTCTTTGCCCATTTTATTTAGTTGGTTGGTATGAGACCCTTGGAGCGGTCACTTGAGAAACTTGATGATGTTAGAAGAAAGAAGCTTTCTGAAACAAAACAGAAACAGAACATCTTCCTAACCCAGTAAGTAGCTTTAAAAATTGATGCTTTTTGAATGGAGCTTTTTAATTTCAGTACTTTTATATGTCAAATGCCTTTGCTTATTGCTGTCTTTGGTTTAGTTTAGTTTGCTATTCACTTTACTTGGTTGTTTATGTGATACTCATGCTAGTTGCTTCTATCTTTTTTATTACTGGATTTTACTGGTTTCTCTTAGGATGGGGATTTTACTGGGTGGTGGATAACTTATGGCTATCTAGAAGTTGTTTTTGCTTTTTTTTTTTTCTTGATGCATTTACCAGTTGGGTAAGCAGGGTCTTGGATCCAGAAGGCAGTGCATCTGGAGATGTTGTTACATCAGTTAAAAGGTAGGCTCTTATATGTTATTTTTGTTTACCTATTTATGTAGTTTCTGCTTTAATAGTTGGTGTAATTTGTTTTTGTCTTTTCTGTATATATACTCTTTTGTATCATTACTTCTTTAATGAGAATTGATTCTATTAATTCAGTCAATAAGTTTGATTCTATCTGCTTTTCTGAATTCCATTGAGCAAGGAAGTTGTCTCGTTTTGCTTACCTTTATGTACATGTTTCTCTTGAAACTTTACACAAAAGTATTGTTTTCAAATTGTTTTTTTCAGCTGGTCTGTGTTTTTTGCATAATAAAAGAAAGGGAAGACATAAAGCATAGTAAGAAGAATAGCATTAGAAAAGGTGATAATTCCTCTTTGATTTTTTATTTGTAAGCTGTAAAGTTGATTTTACTGTATTTTCCTTTTTAATGTTAGTGGGTTTTACAAATGGTAGTATCCTTTGCCCTGTGATGGAAAAACTCAATGTTGGAAACAATGCCTTGGCTTGATGATTACTTTCCTTTTTTTTCCACGGTTCTTTAGTTTGTTTCTAGATTACTTTGTGCCTGATGATGAAAACTTTTATTTTTGTATTGATATGTGCATTGATTTCATTTTGAGCCTCCATCTTTTCTGCTCTCACCATCTTTGGTACTCACCATGATCCATTATTTTATTTTATTTATTTATTTATTACTATTTTCTCATGTTGGCTGTGGTGATGATGATCTGTGTTTGCTGTTGGTGGTGGTGAATGCCAAAGGTGATGGTTGAAGTGGTGGTGTTTAAACCTTGAAGATGTGATTAGTTCTTAATGAATTTTCAATGTTCATGAAATTTCTAGCATTAATCTCTGAAGGCATTTATATATTAAAATGGTCTCTTTTTACAGCTACAAAATATATATTTTATTGCCTTATCTAATAATATGAAGATATTGTCATTTTTTTTTTGTTAGTTTTCACTTTCTTTGCATGCTTATTTGCCCTGTGATGGAAAATCTAATTTTCAGAAGCAGTTTCATGGTTTTGCATTATAAGCCCTCTCTCTCTCTCTCTCTCTCTATACATACATACATACATATATATTGCTCTCTCTCTCTCTCTCTCTCTACTTTTTCACCAGAAAAAGTCTATTTTACATAATCTATTGTGAGTGCTCTTAAGGCTTATAATGAAAATTCTCATGTACACTGTTAATGACCATATTAGCTTATGAGATCTGAGGGCTTTTGAATATCTAAGTTTGTTATTCTCTGTTTTATAATGCTTTATTTGCTTTATCACCTGTTAATAGATGTTTAGTAATCTTTATGATGCCAGGTTGTACTGTTATGGTTCATCTCCATGGCTGCCAGATTATTGTTTAGCCGTATTCATACATAGATATATATATACATAATTTTAGACCTTATGTTATAAGCTACTGCATTCATACATATATATTTGGATATAATTGTAGATTTTCTATCTGTTATAAGCTACTGAATTCATACTTACAACATAACCATATATAGTACATAACCAACTTACAACATAGTGACACATAAGAATTTTCTTTTTCTTTTTTATTAGGGTGTGACTATCAACACAAATGCCTGGACTGATGCTAGACATTCTGTGAATCAAATCTATGACATCCTTTACATGATGGGGCGCGATGATATCGCTGTTAGAGTTGGCGGCGAAGGTGGAATACTAAAAGATGGTACCATTCTTCCTAATGTTGGTGGATATCTTCCCATAATAGAACAGGCATGAGCTCATTGATTGCCTTCTACATGTTTGATTTTTGTTTTTCCTCATAAAAAAACTTAGTACATTGCCATAACATGTATATCATACAATCTCAGTTAAAAGCCACTCTAATTTGTGTTTAGTTTATGTATGTCAGGGTGTTACAACCATTGAGGGATGTAGATATAGACAAGCTATCTCAGTAGGTATTGGAGGTCGTCTGGATGTTGATACAAATTTTGGCATTCAAAAAGCTTTTCTTCCTCAGGTATATATAAACTTTTATTTCCACTGATCTGTTATTCTTATTCTATGTATGATAAAAGAGATGTTTGCTTGAGTTGAGTTGAGTTGAGTTGCTTATTTAAACTTTATATGCTTACACGTGGAAACTAGCTTTAGTCTTATGGTCTTAATAATAAAAGGATTTTTTTTTTACAATGTGCAGGTATATTGAGATGATTTCTTTGGAGCAATTCTTGACAACATTTGTAGTTGAGGCCTTTAGAATGGAAGAATGCATTTCACTAATTTTTGTATACATTTCTTGTTTTGTATTTAGTGATAAAGGAATCTGAATTGGGCATAAATTATGTTGTAATATGATTTCTTAAGCCTAGACTAGTAGACTAAATATTGTAATTACATTTGAGTAATTAATAAAAATCTATTTATGTTACTTTATTTGGCTTCAACTTTCATATTTGTTTTCCTAGTTTTGTGTAAGTAAAAAAAGATTATGTTTCTCTAAAGCTAATATAACACATGTGTTATACTAAAGTTTAGTATAACACAAAAAATGTGTTATACTAAAGTGTAGTATAACACAAAAAATGTGTTATGCTAAAGTATAACATAACACAAAAAATGTGTTATACTAAAGTGTAGCATAACACAAAAAAAGTGTTATACTAAAGTGTAGTATAACACAAAAAAAGTGTTATAGTATCGACTATAAATAACATAATTCAACACTTATCTATATATTAAAATAACACAGAAATTGTGTTATCGTTGACAGTACAATAACACATCTGTATAACACTGATAAAGTGTTATGTAAAGTACCCTGACCTACGATAACATAGTCTATCTTAACACATTAGAAAGTGTTATCGTAGGTTTTGATAACACATTTTTGGTGTTATTAAAAGCATTTTTTCTTGTAGTGTACATAACATTGCATACATTAGGCTCCCTACAGCTGATGCATAGGGATACTTTCTCATGTCCTCTTGCTCTTGTGGTGTCTTTAGACAGTGATCTTTGCAAAGAGTAATTCTATGTCTGGTCGGCAATTGACCCTTTTTGGAATTTTCCATAGAGAATCTTTCAAGCACTTTAATAATATAATTTGCTTGTGAAAGTGCCAAGAGCTTGTTCTTTCTATCTCTTAGAATTTTAATGCCTAGAACATAGCTCGCTTCTCTAAAGTCTTTCACTTGGAATTTTTCAGCCAACCATTTCTTTACATTTGATAATGTCTCTACATCATTCCCAATGAGTAGGATATCATCAACGTAAAGAGCGAGGAATTCTACTATACCATCTTTGATTTGTTTATAGACACAAGGTTCATCAACATTTTGTACAAAACCAAATGTTTTAATTGTGTCATCAAATCTAAGAATCCAAGATCTAGAAGCTTGTTTGAGTCCATGAATGGACCTAAGAAGCTTGCAAGCCTTTTGCTCTTGATCTTTTAATTCGAACCCTTCTAGTTGAGACATGTAAATGGTTTCATCAAGGTAGCCATTCAGAAAAGCTATTTTGACATCCATTTGCCAAATCTCATAATCCATGCATGCAACTATGGACAAGAGTATACGAATGGATTTTAGCATGGCTACAGGAGAAAAGGTTTCTTCATAGTCAACCCCTTCTTTCTGTGTGTAACTTTTGGCTATAAGCCTTGCTTTGAAAGTCTTTACTTTCCCACCTGCTCCTCTTTTCTTCTTGAATATCCACTTGCAACCAATGGGTTTGATATTCTCAGGTGGATCTTTAAGAACCCAGACAGAATTGGAATACATCGATTCCATTTCTTGGTTCATGGACTCTTGCCACTTGTCCTTGTTAGAGTCATTCATTGCATCTTTAAATGTCAACGGATCATCTTTGTTTGTGCCAGACACAAGCATTTGAACTTCGTGTTCATAGCGTGTGGGTTGCTTACTAACCCTCCCACTATGACGAGGTTCTCTACTATTATGACTAGAACTAGCAGTTTCCTCTTGCCGTTTCTCATTAGTTTTTGCTGGTGACTTTGCAACTTCATTCGATACCATATCCTCCAAAACAACCTTACTGCGAGGTTTGTGGTTATTAACATAGTCATATTCAAGAATAGTTGCATTTATCGATACAAATGTTTTATTTTCTTTTAGACTATAGAAAATTCCGCCTCTAGTCTCTTTGGAATATCCCACAAACATGCAGACTTCAGAGCGTGGATCCAACTTCCAAGTCTTTCCTTTAAGCATGTGTGCAGGACACCCCCAAATTCAAAAATGGTGTAAACTAGGTTTACAACTTTTCCATAATTCTATGGGTGTCTTTTGGATAGACTTAGATGGAACAACATTCAATATGTATAGAGCACATTGAATTGCATAGCCCTAGAATGACAATGGTAATGATGAGAAACTCATCATTGATCTAACCATATCTAATAACGTTCGGTTCCGTCTTTCTAAAACACCATTTTTTTGTGGCGTTCCAGGTGCAGTGAGTTGGGATTGAATGCCATGCTCACGCAAATGGTCCTTGAATTCAAAATCCAAGTACTCTTCTCCTCGATCAGATCGATGTGGTTTTAGTGATTTACCTAATTTCTTTTCAGTCTCTGCTTGAAATTCTTTGAACTTTCCAAAAGTTTTAGATTTTCTTTGCATTAAGTATAGGTAACCATATCTTGAATAATCGTCAATGAAAGTGACGAAATATTCATAACCTCCTCTTTCTTGTACATTAAGTGGATCGCAAACATCTGTATGTACTAGCTGAAGTGGTTTTGTGGCTCTTGAACCTTTAGCAGAGAGGTTTCTTGGTCATTTTTCCGTCTAGACAGTATTCACAAACAGGGAGAGATCCAGTAGATAGTTCTCTTAAAGGACCATCCTTTGTAAGCCTATTTATTCTGTCTATACCAGTATGGCCCATTCTCAAGTGCCAAAGATATGTTTCAATATTGGAATCAATCGTTTGTCGTTTAATAGATCTAGGATTAGCTGCTTTAAATAATTCAGAATTATAAGACTTTGTCATTCATTATAAGTATGTAAATTTTGTTTGTCCCAAAGCTTTTGCATAACAAGTAAATAAATAATTTCTTTAAATAATAACTACTTTATTAATAAAAGAAATAAATGTTATGCAAAAATATAGAAATAAGTTTCCAAACATGAATAATCAAAATTACTAATAATAAACTAAATTTCTAGACTGTAGTTTTCTTTGTTTAAAAAAATCTAAAATTTCTAAAACAAAACAAAAAAATTTAAATTGTTCAACTAACAATAAAATTACTAAATAAAACTACTCTCCAACTTCTCCATCTCTTTACTTGCTATTAAAATCCTCATTAGTCTCTTCCTCCTTTTCAGAGTTCTGATTCTGTAAAGGAAAAACAAAAGAAAAATAGATTAGTGGCATATATTTTTGAATCTACTATCCAAAAATTTGAATCTTATATTCATAGTATTTGAATCTATTATTCAAAGTTGAAAAATATATGTAAATCTTATTTACCTTTTTCGTTTGATATAAACGATGACACTCAGCCAAGACTCCCTCTGTCATTGCTTGCCACATCTCATGTGCTGAGTCATAGTGTATATATTTTTCCTTTGTTTTGTCAGGCATGGTTGAAAGCATGCAATAACGTGCCAATCGATAGGATTTCATCCAATTTGCATATTTTTCTTCTACTTCATAGCTAGTAGCCAAAGGTGGTTCTGTTGGAGGTTTGTTACAAATGGTTGACATCATCTTTTTATAAGAAAAAATGGTCAACATGCCTCGAAACCAATGTTACATATTTTCAGGTTAAAAAACCAATGATTTGAAAAAAGCATTGGTGTGTAATTCACCAATAGACATTTTCTGAATAAAAAATAAAAATACTATTATATTTAGAAAAATAAATATCAAAGTTTTGGAAATTAAACGTGATTCATGAACACAATTAAAACACATAAAATAAAGTTTAATTTTCACGATAAAACTTGATAACAATTAAAGTGCCGCCTTAGGGTCGGTCAAATTAATTTTAGAGAATTTATAAGACATTCTTATCTTTATTGTTTAAAACTTAAAATAACTCATTATTTTCTCTTTTAAACATTAAAGTACCGCTTAGTTTGGTCAAGTTATGATTATCCACTACAAAAGCTTAATCATAACTTTGTGAGTGTAACCCATTATTTCAGAGTACATGACTTAACTTAGGACATGCCGCCTTAGGGTCGGTCAAACCTAAAATACATCATTAGTTCCTATCTTTGAAAGAAATATAACCTTGTTATTGATATGTCTAGACACCTTCCTTAGGGGGACAGAAACAAAGCCGTCGCGAGGCGCTATTCATATCTCACAGTGTTATATTAATAATGGAGACCACATGTTATGTTGAGTTATCAACCCTCTCCCACTCACTATTTTGAAATAAATGTTTTTAACCTAATTAATTCCAAATTAATTATAGATCCCTTAAACTTGATGAACATAATTAAAATTGGTAAGAAAGCAAGTTTCTAGGTTCATATCCAATTTTAAATTACCAATTATATTCATCTAAACTTTACTAAAAAAATAAAATTAAATAAAGTTGGTTTAAAGAAATTAAGTCATAAAGACTTAAAAAATGGTGTGATATTTTACCAAGTTTTCAAAGAATAAAACTAAGTAATTTATATGCAATTGGTTTCGCAAAACAAATCATATAAACATATAGGACAATCCTAATAATCATGTTTCTACCAATGAGATGCATGATAATGATTGTGTGGGTTTTTTATGTATGGCACAAAATGCATGAACATATTATCAATCACATGAAAACAATTATTTAAATAAATAAATAATAAATGTTGAACCGGGTGCTTTTGGGCATTTCTAATTTTACAACCTCTTTATAAAATCAAAATAAAATAAAAACCGCCTTGATCTTCATCGAGATTCTTCACTTTCCTTTTGGTAGGATATGTGTCGTTGGTCTAGAATAATAATTAGAAAACAATTTTCTAAATATCTTGATTAATTAAAACAAAACTTTTAAATAATCATAATTTTATTTTCCACTAATTAAAATAGAAATAAATTTAATTAAAATCTATTATTTTGAAAAATAATTTTTTAAATAAGATATTCAAAAAAGTTTGTTAGGATAACAAAATTATATAATTATTTAAATATCAAATTTCTAACAAATACGATATTTACCATTTTAAAAATAAAACAAAATAACAGAATAATTTCATAAAAATAAAAAAATTATGGACAACTAAGACGAGGACACGTGGCACCTGAAGGTGCTGTCGGGGCCCACTCTACGGAATCGTACGGATCCGTACAGTCCCGTCCGTACAGTCCGTACGACGTCCCCGACAGCGGCTCGGAGGATGGCCTTGGAGGAACGGTGGCTGAATTCTGAATCTCGAGCTCCATTTTGACTTTGTTTGATCGGAATTACAATTTTATGATTTCAAAAACCAAATAAAATTACATAAATCCTATGCCCCTTAATGGCTTACACAATGATCTAATCATGAACAAATCCTAACCCAAAAACACCATACAATTAACGATTCAACATTCTCATGTATTCAATCATATTAAGCCATCCATTCATTCATCATAAATAAATAAATGCATAAAACTAAACCCACACAAATTCAATATATATATGTGAAGATGGCTCTGGTACCATTTGATAGTTTTTATAGATCAAATCAGAGATTATACGCAGCGGAACAACAATCAAAATTGTTAATTTAACCCCACAATATTTCTAGATCTACTTCTTCACATACATATATATATATTGAATCAAAGAGATGAATAGAAAATTACCTCAAGTCTTTCCTTGTTGCTATCTTTTTGTACGGCAAAAATCCTTGAGATCTCACACCAGGATCTTCTGAAATGTTCTCAACACACAAAGAACGAGTGTGGGCTCGTTATACAAAATAATAGGAAAGATCTATTTATTAGATGTTCTCAAAACATGAGATCTGATAAAGTTTGGACCTAAATTTGTGAAGAACAATGACCTATGCTTGTAGCACTGTTCTCTTTCTCTCAGGGAGATTTCACGATATATTTTAATCACTGAAAAATCTCGCTCTGGAAAATTGATCTCCTATATTTAATATATCCAATATATTAAAAAATAAATAATATTAGTTATTTTAAACAATTTAAAAATAAGTAATCAGTTATCGAATTTTTTTTAAATAATAATATCTTAATCATATTAAAATATCTAATTATTTATTTAATATTTAAATAACTAAAATTGTTTAACCAAGACCCTTCTAGAACCTTCTTGTGCGTGTAGCATAGTGACTGTGCACTGTGCTACACGCCCACCTCATGGCAGGGAGGGCATGTGATTTTTCTCAATTTTTATCATTATTTAAATACCAAAAAATCCCCAAAAAAATATTAATTCAAAATTAATTATATTTTTGTTAAATCAAATAATTAATTAATTCTCAATTAATTAATTACACATAATTATACAATATTTTACTTATCAAATAAGTCATTTTGCCCATTTTTGTATTTATCTTTGTTAGTGTTTGTTTGAGTCATTTTGGGGACTATGGACCTATAACATTAAGCTCCAATAAATTAAAAATAAATAATTAAACTCTTTAATCATAATAGTTAATTTATTAATTATGATATTTCTCCACTATAAATTCAGAATTGAACTCTTTATGTTATAGATATACTTTTACAGAAATCTTAGTTTAAGTTGTCCATTGATATAACCATCTTACAATAGTTCAACCCTCTAATTAGTTCATAAATTAGAATGGGAGAATTACCATTTTACCTTTCTAATTTACTTCTTATTCCTTAAGTACCATTAATTCACCAGTGAACAATTAATCTATAATCTAATTATAGATTTGAGCTCAAAATCATTTAGTTCCAGAATTAACCCTTAAGGGAACCAATATACGATCGGTTAGGAAAGATTAGATTTCTTATTGTTGATACATGTTCCTAGCCATCCATGATATTAAATCTCCAAAACAAAAGTCATTAGTCTCATTCTATGAAGAGACCTTAACGAATGAATCAAAAGATTTAATAAACATAAACAGGAGTTCATGAACACTCAGGATTTAGGTTGATCTATAAATGATCATCAGTTATGATATGAATTACAAATCTTTATTATTAAATGGTTTTTGGATAAAGACTTTTATTCATATCAGTCCCTGTCATATATAATCATATTATATAAAGCACATTTACCGAGATGTCTTACTACATCAATAATCTTAATCTAGATTATTTGTATCAACAAGATACTCAGTAAACCATACTTACAACCCCAACTAAAGAATTCCATAACTTCAATTTGTTGTTGACTATTTTCATTCATTCATGTGATCTTAATTCTCTCGTACTAATACAAAATCACATCTTGAATAATGAATATGGAATTTTTCTGATATTTACAAAAATTATTCAAACAATAATTTAATAATCTAAATATAATAATAATAGACCATTGTATTTATTTATTCATTGAAATAATAAATTTATTTTACATGCTTTTAGGACATACTCCTAACAAGACTGAAGCCTCTTCAAGGTCTCCTCGCCAAGTCCAAAAAGTTAGCAAACCCAAGAAAAAGGCTGCCCATATATTTGCAACAAAGATCCAAAGAACTGCTATATTCAAACCAAGGAAAGAGGGAGATCATATGCTGTCTTAGTTTGCAGCTAAAGCTTCCAAGCTGAACTCAAAAATGCTAGATAGGTACACTCAGACTTTGGGCCTTGACGGAGTGAGTGTGATATGCCCGTACCCTTACTAGAGAGCCAATAATCCCAAGGGAGCCTATTGCGCCTGGTCTAGCTATCACATCTATGGAGGGGCCACTATCCCTTTGCATTCTTTCTTTCGATCAGTGGTATATTACTTTAATGTTACTCCATTCCAGATATCTCCAAATGGGAAAAAACCTTGTCTACTTTGTACATTCTTTTATCACTTCCAGAGTTGGAATCCACCTACTCCCCATGAGGTATGTGAATATGGAATGATTTTCCCCTCAATCACCACGCGCCAAGCCGCTAAGTTGGACCTCAAGAAAGAAAGGTCTCTCCGACAGAAGTCTAAGAAGGGAATCCGTGAGCGACTAAGTGTCGAGATACAAGGGCCTCACTATGCGAGGCCCTTCCTTAAAGCTGCTCGCATGAACTCCCGAGCTTCGTACGCACCCGTCGAGGCACCAAGGGCCTCGCATAGCGAGGCCCATGCCCAAGCCTCGTGAATGCCCAAGTGCACACATGCCCCTCCTCAAAGTCGCTCGCATGAACTCTCGATCCTCGTAAGCACCCGCAGGGGCACCAAAGGTCTCTCTATGCGAGGCCCATCTCGTGTATGCACCTGCCGAACCAAGGGTCTCGCATGGCGAGACCCATCCCCAAGCCTCGTGAATTCCCAAGCACGCACATGCCCTTCCTCAAAGCTACCCACGTGAACCTTAGAGAGCCAAGGGCCTCGCATTGAGAGGCCCACCTCCCAAGCCTTGCATATCTCCAAGTCACGTGCATCTCCAAGCCTCTCACATGCCCATCTCCAAGCCCTACACCAAGCCCTGAAGTATCCCATTGCGAATAAGAGTCTTGATATGCAAGACCCGAAACCCTTCTACACAACGAGGAGACCCATGTTATCTACATTAAGGGATCCATAAGTTATTCTACACTTTGTAACATATATAGAAGTTTGGAGAAAAGACTTACTTTGGAAAGGTAAGAGGGACCACCAGGCATGAAGTACATGTACGAGCACGAGGTGTACAACCATGAGGAGGACAGAGGCATGATCCTGACATCTGTGTCCGACAAGTAGTTGTGGTACGAACCCGTACAAAGAGTGGAGGCACTACCTGAGCACCCCCGACCATGTACCAGAGCCAACACCACAACGTCCCGCAACACAACCCTGACAACGTACCTGCGTATCAAGGGTCATTAGAGCCCACCTATATATAGACTTCTACCCCTCAAAGTAAGGGGTTGGAAAATTCTTTGTATGCTCAGAAAATTAAGGAATATACGATTTCTGCTCCATTGTAGTTCTGCATATTCCTCCTTCAAGTTCCCTCTATCTTCTTTCTACACAGTTTTTGCAACACACTTTGAGTTTTCTGATTCTATAATCGTTGACAAGTTCTCACCGTCAACAAGGTACACTATTTGTTCGATTTTAGGACTAATCCTAGCCACAAGAACACAAGTTTTTTCCACCTCTTTCATAGGCAACCAGGGATCAAGTACCTTCATGGCATTGCCCATAAATCGAATCCTGAAAAGTAATATACAGAATACTTTCTTACTTCATATATTAAATATACAGAATACTTTCTTACTTCATATATTAAAGCCAACAACTTGGCTTTTATGCACACGAGACCTTTTTATCAACCTCTCCTGACAAGAAAGATGCATGACCGGGCAGAGCTTCTTACTAACATGCCTTTTGAGGAGAAGGATGTTGAGTAGTTGGTCAACTTGGGTAACCTTCGATTAGCAAGAGTGTTATAGAACAACCAGGACATTGTTGTGGGCAGTACTACTGGTTAAGCAATCACAACCGACTAGTCAAATGCAGATACCTAAGTAGTAACTAACCAGTTCTCTCTTGAACCATCTCCCCAACAATGCCGACCGAATGATCTTATCACTAGGGTCCGAGCCAAGGACTTGGGCATCACCTTGGACTAGGGTCTGAGCCAATGACTTGGGCATCACCTCAGACTAGGGTCCGAGCCAAGCACTTGGGCTCCACCTCGGACTAGGGTCCGAGCCAAGGACTTGGGCTTCACCTCGGACTAGGGTCCGAGCCAATGACTTGGGCATCACCTCGGACTAGGGTCCGAGCCAAGCACTTGGGCTCCTCCTCGAACTAGGGTCTGAGCCAAGCACACCTTAGCCCAAGTATTCTCCTCGGGTGCATTTGGATTGATTATGACATCTCTCAAGCAGTCCAAACTCTTCACTGATGCATTGGGCTATTGCTAAGCCAGATCACCCAACTAATCGATGCCACATGTCAATTTTATTGCCACATCATCATTTTCAAATTTTTGGGATAACAATCTGGTTTTGCACTTGCCTGATGAAGCAATATTGGGAGGACCTATATTTATGAGGTGGATGTATCCTTTTGAAAGATACATGAAAAAATTAAAAAACTATGTCAAGAATAAAGCTCGTCCTGAAGGATCTATAGCAGAAGGATATGTTGCAGATGAGGCTTTGACATTTTGTTCAATGTATTTCAAAGGTGTGGAAACAAAATTTAATCAGTTTGATCGTAATGAAGATGCACCGTATGTTAATCGACACCTCACAATGTTTGAATCTCAATGTCGTCCTCTTAGTAAGGGAATTCCTGTGCCCCTCGATGAAAATACTCGGAATAAAGCTGAGTGGTTCATATTGGATAATTCTCCAGAAACTGAAGTGTATTTATAGTAAGTACAAAATTAATATTCATTTTATTCTTTGTTCAATCTACTCCTTAATTAACAATATTGACATTGTTAATTAATTAATAGGGAACACCTAACTGAGGTGCAACAAAGAGATCTGGCTGCCAATCATAAATTGATACATAAGAAAGAGTTTCGTTCTTGGTTTCATAAGAAGGTAAATTGTACTTAGAAAATTGCATACTACAAATTACATTCTCATTCTAATATATTTCTTTATTATTAGATATATGACTTGCACCAGCTTGGGTCATTAGAGCATGTTGATGAATACTAGCTTTAGCATCTGGGTCAGATCTATTGGCTTACTTCAACCAAGCATGTATAGTGAACGAAGTTCGATTTGTTTCATACAATCAAGATCATAATCGAATTACACAAAATAGTGGGGTGTGAGTTGCTGGAACAGAAGGTTTTAACTATTACGGGCAACTTGAAGAAATACTCTAGCTATCTTTTAGTGGTTCTTATTCGGTGGTATTATTTCGATGTAAATGGTTCAATACAGATCCGAAAAAAAAGTAAACCATCACTATAAATAATATTACTAGTATCAACGTCAGCAGTGAATGGTATAAAGATGAATCGTTCATACTAGCTAGTCAAGCAAAATAGGTATTCTACATCAATGATCTCGTTAGAGGACGAGATTGGAAAGTTGTCAAAGAAGTGAATCATCGGCAAGTTTGAGACTTTCCAGATGCTTCAGATATGGTTGCTGATGTTGATGTTGTACATGACACCAACTCATCGAATTTTGTTTTGACTGTGGATCTCAGGGAGTTGGTTGTTCAGCAATCTGATGTACCAGCGACTCAAGTCAACACGGCCGATCGACCTTCTTTAGTTGTTCAAGAAGATGATGGATTTATTAATGACAATGAAGATGATATGGCAGACAGCGTAGAAGAAGCAGAAGATGAGGATGAATTAATTGTCGACCTTAGTGATGATAATACTGATGATGTGTGCCCGATAGATGTTGATGTAATTAGTGAGGATAGTGACTATTCTACTTAGTTTTGTATCTAGTGTTAAATGTATTATACATATTGAGAAATAAAAAGTTTGTTTCCAAATAGCATGTTTCAAATGACCTAATCAATTGAAATAATACTCAATAAATTAATTATAAATAATAATTAAATATTAAAATAGATAGGTTAAATTACTGTCGTGTTAGTAGATGTCAGCAGGTGTGGCTAGAGCTCACGGTGGAGACGCTGGCGGTGATCCTCCACCGGATCCTACTAGGATTCTGACTACATGCGAGTCAGGTAATTTTTTTGTTATTTTATTTACTCACATATGTTTATCCTGTATATACTAATATTCTATGTATTATTAATAAAAAAAATACAGGAATCCCATCTAATAAAAAGGGTCGTGGCGCAACTATTAGAAAAGATCTAGATGAGAGGCGGCGTAAAAATGAAAAACCACTGGAAGTAACGTTTTGCCCGCAAACGTACAAGGTTGTTGGGGGCGAGCACGTTGCTTTTGTCCGCCTCGTTGGAAACCAAATTAAAATGAAAGTTCTCGGATATTTCGATTCATGGGAATCAGTGCCTAAACAATACAAGGATCAGGTCCTTGGCATAATCCAGGTAAAAATAGTATTAACTATTTTTTAATTTTTTTTCTTCTTTAATATAGTACATATATTATTAATATGTTTAATTTTCAATTTAGTACTATTATCAAATAATAGGCCGCGAGGATTTCTTAAAGTGTTTAGATGGTATCGATCGAGAGATGAAAGACCGATACCGTCATATGAAAACACTAAGACACGAACACTTTGAGAAATATTACAATGGACCGGAGGATTGGGACAAGGTTCTAAACAACCTAACTAATGATGTTAACAAGGAGGAGTGGAAGAAAATCTGTCAGTTATTTACAAGTCCAAAATTTATTACGCGCTCTGTAAAGAATAAGGAAAATTGGAAGAAACAAAAGTATTCTACAATGCAGGGTACAAAATCGCTGGCAGCCATCCATTTCGAAAAAGTAAGTGAAAGATAAAATATTATCAAAATTATGTTCTTTTAAATTATATGTTCTCTAACATTTGGGTTATATTTTTTAGACGAACCCGGACCTTATTGAGTCATGGAAGGAATATCATTGGAAGAAAGCAACAAATGATTTCGTGAACGATGATGCTCGCCAAGATTATGTAAGTTTGAATTATATTTTTTAATATTAATAGAGTTATATTTAATGTTAGTGTCTAACATTTTCTGAAAACAGGAAAAACTGAAGGCTGATTTTGAGTTACAAACTCAGCAAACATCCACTGATACCTTTAATAATGATAGTTCGACAGTAGTTGATCAGGAGGAGGTACTACAAAAAGTATTAGGCCAAAGGTGTGGACATGAGCGAGGAGTGGGCTACAAATTGAAGGGGTCGGGGTTGGGGTCATCATCTACCCAACACTTTCACTTCAGCGAGTCTCAAGTTCCTCCTCATCATTCAAGAGAATATATAGAAAAATTCGAGAATAATCTACAGAAATTGACTGACCAAGTTAATTTCTTATCTCAATTTTTTGTACCTTCATTTCGTCCACCAAACGATCAGATGCCGCCTGTGCCTGATAGTGACAATATTTCTGGAGCTTCGTCTTCTTAACCTCCAGCTCCAACCCATCCTTCCATGTACGGGGCAGCGCCATCTCAACATATGGTACCTCCATATATGTACTGAGCAAAACCTTATTCGTGGCCGATTCCACCGTCCTCCCAGCCGTCGTATCCCTACATGTATGGAGCTGGATCGTCCATATTACCTCCCCAATATCCTTGGTCGATGCCGCCACCATAGCAACCACAACCGCAGCCACCGCAACAACCACAACTGCAACAAGAAGACAATAGGGAGGACGAGGCAGCTGATTTAGGAGACTAGGTTTATTTTATTATTAACTATTATTAAATTATATGAGCAATATGAATATTTGTTATCTTAATGTATTATGAATATGTACAATTTTTATTTTAATAAACTAATTTGAATATTTAATATAATATTTTTATTTTTAATATATTTGTTTTCAATTATTTAAATTTTAAATAATAATTTCGATAAATAATTAATTAAAATTTTATTTAATTATATTATTTTTTTAATAAATAAAATAGTATTAGGGGCGACACTGTCGCCCCTGATAATCAAATATCAGGGGCGACTAGTGACATATCAGGGGCGACACATCAATTAATATAGATGCCACGTGTAAATATTTGGGGCGACATATCATGGTATTAGGGGCGACTATTGGAGTGTCAGGGGCGACATATCGACAAAAATGATTCAAAATTTTCAAATTTTTGGGGCAACATTTCAAGTTTTAGGGGCAACCCTTCGAGTCGTCCCTAATGTTCCCTTTTAGGGACATTTTGTTAGGGGAGACTCATCACGGGCGACTTTTAGGGTTATTAGGGGCGACATGCGTCGCCCCTAAAACTCATTTTTGTTGTTGTGTTGTACAACCAACCCGATTCTAATTTACAACATGTTATTTGGGACTTTGTTGTTCGCCTCTCTAAATATCTCTCGGTCCCTTGGCTCTGTGGTGGGGACCTTAATGAAATACTTTATAATCATGAGAAACATGGTGGTGATTGCAGACCTCAATATTTGATGACCATCTTCAGAAATGCTCTCCAGGAAAGTGGCTTAGTTGATTTGGGTTACTCTAGGCCTAAGTTCACTTGGTGTATTAAGCAACCTTCATCTTTTTCACTCAATGTCGCCTCGACAGAATGATTTGTAACTCATAATGGCTCTTTATGTTTCTGGGGTCTTCAGTTCGCCACTTGGGGTATAGGGGCAATGATCATCGTCATTTACTTACTTCTCTTCAAGCATCTTCCTCTTTGTCTTTGGGTAAGGGCACACAGAGAACTCATTAGTTTTATTTTGATAGTGCATGGGCAGATGCAATTGATTTCCATGAGCTAGTGGCGAATTCCTTGAAAAAACATGCTGGCGCCTCGCCTTCATCTCTTGTAACACCCTAATTTCTCATGAATTATTGAGAACACAGTGTTGGATCATAATCATAAACATTGCTCTTGTATTGAATGAAAACTTAAAAATAAGTATATGGATCCATGGTTTTACAAAAATAAAATAATTGCCTTTAACATATTAAAATTAGCAACATTAGATAAAACTTCAAAAGAAGACATTCTTTAATAAAAATAAATAGGCTCGGTTGATCTTCCTCGACTATAAGGTCCCCACGAGTACATCACGAAGCTTCTAGGTCCCACTCGCCACTGACCTTTCTATCTATAATTGCCTAAAACAACAACATCATAAGGGTTGAGCTTATAAGCTTAGTAAGGAAAATACAGAGTTAGTCATATAATCATATAATCAAACATATCATAAATTTCACAAAACAAAACTTATTTATACTAATCATACAACATCATAAAACCCTACATCATTTCATATCCTAAGTCATAATTCTAAATCATAATGTAAATCATAGTTCATAGTCACAAGTCAGATATAATAAAAAGATAAGTGCTTATGCAAGGGTGGCAATTAAGCCTCGGACATAAGTCGGTCATACACCAGACATCAGCTTAGGTCTGTCATAAAATTTTGGCAACCGAGCCTACTGGACATAAATCTGGCATACATCATTGGACACCTTAGATCTAGACACACTTACTCCTTTATTGTACCTGAAATGTTAGGTCATACAAGACATAAACTAGGTCATAAACTAAACTACCTAATTTTCCTTACCAAATCCAAGATATTAGGGACAAGTGCGGGATCAGAAACTCCTAAAACCAAACATAAAGAAACCAAAAGTCCTCTAGAGAAAAGAAGATGAAGAGAAGATCTAAACCGTCTGAATAAGACTTACCCAAAACCTTAAGTTTCAAAGAAATCGAACACCTAACCAAAAGTCGTTATAACGAGTTAGGTATAGAAATAAAAGGAAAGAATAAGAAGAAAGGAAATGGACTAAACCTGAAGATTTAAGAGTACCTTAGATAGCTTAGAGCTTCGACCTATATATAAAACACTGAAATCAAACAATAACTTACTTCCCAAGTGTTTAGAAAAGCTTTAGATTCGAAAGCTTTAACCCCAAAACCGTAGTGTTTCTCTCTAGAATGAAAATAGCAGCTTGAAGGCTCTGAAAAGTGTTTGAAAGATCATGGAAATGGCTGAGTGAAGATTTATAGAGTTCAAGGAGTGAAACTAACTCCCATTTCAATGAATAAATAAATGATTAAAAATAACATTTTTCAATCAACAGATGCCTAGAACTCGGTCAAAAATATTCAGGAACAAGTCCAAGTTGCTGAGGGTTGTTTCTAGCTTCAGATTTCACAACATTTTAAAAATGGCCACTAGAGCCGATATATCGCCCCCTATAGGCGATATATCGCCTGCACCATAAACCCAAGAGCATGTGGTTTCATTCATGCAAAGTCAATATGTTTTTCTGAAAAAAGCATAGGTGATATATCGGCCCTTATAGCTGCAATATATCGGCATACACTGATATACTGAACCACGTTTTTTCTCATTTTAAGCACATTGAAAGTTGTTGAAACTACTTTGACTAAGTAGAATGAGATCCTAGCATATGAGGGAAGGTGCTAGACTTCCTAGACTTATCCATGATTATTTTTATTCATCTAAAACCTTAAATCTTTAATAAACATACATGTGACAAATGTCACATTCTTAATTATTCTGTCTAAACCTTAGGTTATAATAAATAATATTCCTAGGACTATCTTCAATAATCAAACCTTAAGATAAAATTAATATTTCTAAACTATAGGCTAAACTTATAAAAATCATAACTAGCTCTACGAGTTTCCAACTAAATCCCAGCTTTGAACCAATATCCCCGAAAGCTAAAATACTGCAGCGTAAGGTAACACTATCTGTGACACCCTACCACCCAAGGCCTATTACGGTGTGCATTTTAAACAGTGCTAAACTCACTAATTGAGTCATTTGGCCATAATCGTGTAACTAAGTATGATTAGCGGTTTAGGGTTAAAATTTTTGGTTAAGATACAACGTTTCACTAAAATGTTTACTTTAGACATTGGGATCCCAAAAATATAATTTAAAGGTTAATTACAACAAAATATTTACAACCACCTGACATAAGCGACAAAATAAGGTTTAATCCTAGTTCCTCTTTCAACCCTCGGTCGTGGAGGTCGAGCAGCCGCATATGTACACATCGTCACCTAAGCTCTCCAACTCCAAGATGGTCCAGCTTTCTTTTGCCTTTACCTACACCACATAGCACCCATGAGCCGAAGCTCAGTAAGAAAAATTAATATGCTCATGAACAAGTCATAACAGGCATGCCTAGAAGTAATAACCCTACTCATGCATGCAAGCAGGTACAAATAATTGTTTGTGAAGTCCTGCGCTCTGAGTAGATGACTAATAAGTCTCTCACTCTGAGGTAGATGACTAATAAGTCTTTCTCTGAGGTAAACGACTAATAAGTCTTTCTGAATAGTTGACAAATAAGTCACTCTCTAAAAAGATGACTAATAAGTCACTCTCTAAAAAGATGACTAATAAGTCTATCTCTCTATAGATGACTTATCCGGTTGGATGACTGATAAGTCTACCTCGGTCAGATGACTGATAAGTCTGTCTCGGTCAGATGACTGATAAGTCTATGTCTGAGGTCCCATACCCTCGTAGCCATGTGACGTGTGGGTCACCTTAGCCTTTTGGGTCTAGCTCTAAATAACTAGCCTTTAGACTAGACAAACGCTTTTGGTTTTCATCGAACTTAAGGTCGGTCAAGCATTTCATGCTTCTAATGATAATGCTTATGTCGATTAGATCTAATCTTTTCGGCTTGCGTTAAACATGCTAATACCGTTCTTGACTCATAAGCCAATACCATACAACCAGTGCTCAATACTACTGCCGAACTTGACTAATGAGTCACAGCTTCACAGTTAATACTGACACCATTGCTGATTCTGACTAATAAGTCAGTACCATTCACAGGTAGCAAATTTCCAAGAGTTTGATATGCATTCCAGATATACAAATAGAGCATTCGACATGCTACATCAAAAATCATGCATGCCACATATGGGGTGCAATTTTCTTAACTTTGGTTCGAGCGAGAAACAACAAATGAACAACCCTTGAGAACAATCAATACCTTGATCCCTTAGCAGTCACCTAGTCATAACCAAATATGGAATCCAATTAATGAAATCAACAATAAAAGGTTTTAGACCTAAACCTCACTCACGGGACCTCGAATCGTACTCAAACGGTTAATAGATTTGATCCCTAACCTTAGGAATTGAATCCCCAAGCCAAAAACCATCAAAAGTACCCAAAATATGCATTAGGAAAAGTAGGGTAGTGCTATAGTGCTGCCCCTCTAGCGCCCCAGCGCTACTGCCAGAGCTGTCTGGCCCTGGACAGCGCTGTAGCGGCCTCCCTTGGGTGCTATAGTGCTAGGACCAGCTGAAACAACCCTGGTTCTTCCTCCTTTGGGTTTTCCATTTACAACCTTCAAAACATGCTTCCAAACTCCAATCAAACTCCTAAATGAACCCAAATACCCATCATACAAGTCCTAGGCATCATAACCCAACCGAACTTTGCTTAAAACTCCCATCAATTCTCACTATCCAAACTAGAAATAAAGCTGAAAACCAAAAGGAAAATAGAGCATAAACCTGAGTTTCAATGGCTGGAAACTTACCTCAAGCTCTGTATCACACCCTCTTCAATGGTAGAACAGAACCCTAGACCCTCAAGGTCCACTTCCCTAGCTTGGTTCCTCAAATGGAGCTAAAAAATTCAAAGGAAAAAGAAGAGAGAAAAATGAACGGATGAAGAAGAAGTTGATGCTCTATTTTGGTTAAACTTCTACAACTTTCTATGGTTCAAATATATCTTAAGGTCAAAAGACCAAAATGCCCCCAAGCTTAAATAAAACCCTTAAACAACCACCAAGGGCAAAACCGTCCTTTCCCACTTATCTCATTAATCATAATTAACACCCTCCAATTCTTGTTATTCTCAATATCCTCAAATACTAATAAATCATATTCCATTACCCTTTAATTCCCGGTAGTGTACTAGTCACCAAATTACCTCGAGACTCACCCCGAGCCTCGAAATTAACCCCGTTATGACCAAATCGATAACTTGCAATCAAAGATCATCTCATGCCGAATGGATTGAACAAATCCACATTATAGTGTGGTCTTATTCATAATTCACCAACATGCATGAAAATATACAAATGTGCCCTCAACGGGCCAAATTATCAAAATGCCCTTATAATGAAAAATGGACCCATATGCATGCATTTATCATCATATAATAATATAATTCACATAAACATGCATATAATAATTTAATGACATAATAAATCAATTATGGCCCTCCTGCCTCCTAATCAAGGTCCTAAACCTTATTAGGAAATTTGGGTCATTACACTATCTAACTAAGTAAAAATCTGAGGCATTACAATTCTCCCCTACTTAAAAGAATTTTTTCTTTGAAATTTACTTACCAATTACCTCGGGATAATGCTTCCTCATATGTTCCTCCAATTCCCATGTTGCCTATCTTTTTGTGTTATTTCTTCACAAGATTTTAACCATAGGGACACTTTTGGACCTTAACTCCTTAGTTCCACGCTGTAGAACACGTACTGGCCGTTCTTCATAATTGAAATCTTGTTTTAACTCCAGAGCCTTGTAATCAAGCACACGGGATGGATCTGATATGTACTTTCTCAACATCGATACATGAAAAACGTTATGTGTTTCAGCTAATGATGGCGGTAAAGCCAAACGATATGCTACATGCCCTACCTTGTCCAAAATCTCAAAAGGACCTATAAACCTCGGGCTATAATTTCCTTTCTTTCTGAAACACATAACCCCCTTCATCAAAGAAACTTTGAGAAAGACTTGATCGCCTACTGAAAACTCAATAGTTTGCCTCTTAGCGCCGACATAGCTCTTTTGGCAACTTTGAGTGGCAACCATTCGTTGTCTTATCTTATCTACTGCTTCAGTTGCTTCTCTTACGACCTCGGGTCCTAAATATCGTCTTTCACCAACCTCATCTCAATGAAGTGGTGACCGACATTTTCATCCATATAACATCTCATAAGGTGCCATGCCTATCGTTGCTTGATAGCTGTTGTTGTAAGAGAATTAGATTAATGGAAGATAGTTTCTCCATGATCCTGAGAAGTCTAAAGCACACCCCTCATCATATGTTATAATATTTGTATGGTGCAGTCTGTTTGACCATCGGTTTAAGGGTGCAATGCCGAACATAACTTTCACTTAGAGCCCATTGCATGCTGTAAACCTTCCATGAACTTTGATGTGAAAACCGATCCTCTATCAGAGACTATCATCTTTGGAACTTCATGTAGTCTCACTTTCTCAGCCACATGATAACTTCATTTTAGGGTCATTTTAGAAAGTGTTTTTGTCGTAATCTTGAGTGTTTATGTGTGTTTTGTGAAAGATTGCGCTTTTGTTTATCTTTGTTGTAGGTTGGTGTGATGAATCACGAGAAAAAATGCAAAAAGAAGCTAAATGGTGGAAAAACGAGGCTTTTGGCGGTTATTGGACTAAAAACGATACCAAGGATGCTTAAAGGACTGTTTTTGAGGAAGAGATGAGTTGAAGGATCAAATCTAAGAAAAATTGAATTAAAGTCGCGACTTGGACTTCAAAGTCACGACTTGAGGTGAAGTCAGAGTCATATATGTTGATGGAAAGAATTAGTGTCGTGACTTGGGCTTACAAGTCGTGACTCAAGAGGAAACAGAGGCCTAGCTAAGGAAAAACGTAGACACGGGCCACGACTTGAGAAGCTGAAGTCGCTGCGCCTGAAGCCATTATACGGAAGGAAAAGGGCCCAAAATAGACACGGGTCGCGACTCTGAAAAGGCCAAGTCGCGACCCGCACAAGGAAAAATTCAGAAGTTTCTAATTTTTTTTCTATAAATTCGTGTTAGGGTTTAATAAAGTCAAGAGGTCAGCTTTTAATTACATTTTTTAGAGACTAATTATTGTTTTTAGGTTAAAAATTATGCAGTTTTATATTTTTATTTCTTCTTCAAGTTTATGAATCTTATGTTTATGAACAATTATTTTGTTGATTTAGTCATGTCTGATATGAACTAAACAATTTTTATCTAGGGTTTAATGTTGTCACTTGGATCTCTATCTAATTTAATTATGATATTCTTTTGATTTTTCTTCTCTATTCTAATCTATATAATGTGTGTTTAATGCTAGTAAATACTTGATCACTATTTGCTTGATTTAATGATATTGATTCAAAATTCGAAAGATGAGAATTGAATATTCTATCATTATATAGACATAGGTTGCATATTGGATGAAAGTACCTGTATGGCTTGTGTAGTCATTAGGTTTCCATGCTTAATGCCTTCTATATGTTTAAGTTTATCACAGAGATGTAGAAAACATGCATATAAGCTGAGATCTTATATCTTGAAAAATAATCGGAATCGATTTATGTTAACCTGCTATTAGAATAGAAAGAAAGAAATATAGAATGGATTAGTACAATTAGTAGAATGAAAAGTTGATGAAATTAACACCTTAGGTCTTTTTCATAGTGATTTAAATCTTCTATTTAGTTGTTTTTGTTTAAAGTATTTTCATATTTAAAATTAAATTCAAAAATCAAATTCTTAGTTGCCAAATAGAAATTTAAAGAACAATTATTGGTACTTGGAAGATAGTCTTTGAGGGAGCGATACTTACTTATCATATATTACTTGAATCGATTGCGTGCACTTGCTTATATATCATATTTTCACGATCAAGTTTTTGGCGCCGTTGCCGGGGACTTAATTTCCAATATCATAGTTGATTGTTATTTGTTCTAATTTGGTATTTTTTTTTTAATTTTTATTGTTTAATATTTATTTGGATCAAGACTGTATTGTGTTTCAAGAATTGTTGGTATATGTGAGGAAGTAGACAAAAAGAAATAATACCAATAGATCTTGAAATAGAGAAAACATGTAGAAAGAATCACAAGATAAAGAAAATGCTGGATTTTACCATGGCTGAGAACGCAAATAATGTTGTCAACAATAATGCAAATATGGGTAATGCTGCTGAAGCTAATCCACCATTAAGGAATTATGTACTCCCTATTGTTACGGGGATACACTCAAGCATTCGTCCTCCAACTGTAGAGGCTACTAATTTTGAGATAAAACCCTCAATTATTGAGACGGTGCAAAACTATGTACAATTTGGGAGGTTACCAAATGAGGATCCAAATCTACATATCACTAAATTTTTGGACTTATGTGCGAAATTTAAAATGAATGGGGTGAGCAATGATGCTGTACGATTGAGACTATTCCCATTTTCACTAAGGGACAGAGCTAAGAGTTGGTTGAATTCTTTACAAGCCAATTCTATACTTACTTGGGAAGATGTGGCTCAGAAGTTTCTTGGTAAATATTTTCCTCCTGCCAAGTCAGCCAGAATTAGAGGAGAGATTAACAACTTCCATCAACTAGATGGGGAGTCTTTGTATGATGCATGGGAACGATTTAAGGAATTGCAAAGGAGATGCCCACATCATGGAATAGAGAAGTGGTTGTTAGTTCATACTTTTTACAATGGTTTGGGGGGGGGGGGGGGGGGAATACAAGAACAATTATAGATGACGCATCAGGAGGAGAATTTATGAGAAAAAGCGCTAATGAAGCGTATGAGCTGTTGGAAGAGATGGTTATGTATAATTATAAGTGGCCTAGTGAGCGAGAAAATAAGAAAGTAGCAGGAGTCTTAGAAGTTGATCCAATTGCGCTATTGACTGCTCAAGTAGCATCTCTAACCAAACAACTGCAGCAAACTAATCTCACCGTAGAATCAATGCAAGTAAAGAATGTCATGAGTTGTGAAATTTGTGGAGGACCTCATTCTTATGAACAATGCTCCATCACAGCTAGTTGATCAACAAATGTAAATAATATGCCCTTGGAACAGGCACATGTTATAGGTGATTTTTCAAGACCTGCACCCAATACTTACTCAAATTCTGATACACCTGCCTGTAAAAATCATCCTAATCTGTCTTGGAAAAATAATCAAGGGTTACAACAACAATATCCACAGTACCCACCACAACAACCACCTCATCAACCAACTTATGGATTACTTGCTAGACCATATTATGATCCAAACCCACACCCATCTCATACACCACCTCCTCAAATGAACCCTCCAACAATTCAGCCAGACCAATTAAATCAATTCATGATAGAGACAAGGTCTTCCATCAGAAGTTTGGAGACACAAATAGGTCAATTGGCTCAACTTTTTCTAGTAGACAACAAGGAAATTTGCCTAGTTCCACAGAGGTAAATCCTAAAGAGCAATGTCAAGCGATCACTTTAAGGAGTGGGACTAAGTATGAAGGACCTACAGTGGAAGAGAAAGGGAAGAATACAGTGAAACAACAAGTTACTAGTCCGATTCAAGAGGAAGTTACTGAAGACCTTCCAAAACCAGAAAACCAAAATATTCTGAGCCCACACCAAAAATTCCATATCCTCAACAGTTTCGAAAGGCTAATCTTGACAAACAATTCTCCAAATTCCTTGAAGTATTTAAGAAACTTCATATTAACATCTCATTTGCGGAGGCTCTAGAAGAAATGCCTAGTTATGTGAAGTTTATGAAAGAAATTTTGTCAAAGAAAAAGAAGCTAGAGGATTATGAGACAGAGGCACTTACTAAGGAGTACATCGCGATACTTCAGAAGAAATTACCTCCAAAGCTTAAAGATCCTGGTAGTTTCAATATCCCATGTTCTATAGGGGTTCAGTAGAAACAAAAGCTTTATGTGATTTAGGGCTAGTGTGAATCTAATGCCTCTATCAATCTTTTGAAGGTTGAAATTAGGAGAAGCTAGGCCGACTACTGTATCTCTACAGATGGCAGATAGATCAGTTAATCATCCTCGTAGAGTGATTGAGGACGTTTTGGTAAAAGTAGGTAAATTCATATTTCCTGCGGACTTTATTATTTTAGATACGGAGGAAGATGAAAATATTCCAATAATACTAGGAAGGCCATTCTTGGCTACTGGTAGGGATTTAATTGATGTACAAAGGGTGAGTTAAAGCTATGAGTGCAAAAAGAGGAAGTAATATTTAATGTTTTTGCAGCAACAGAAATTCCAATGTGTTGTAGAGTTGAAGTAGTAAACCAAGGAGAGAACAAGGTGGACGTCTCTAAGAAAAGATCTATAGTCAAAACTAGAGTGCGAAAGTGGCGTCATCGATTAAAAAAGTTCTGTAGTGAAAGGGTTCAATTGTTATATGAGCGGGGGAAAGTTCCACCACTTTTTAATCACAAGAAGCGAGGGCTAACTCATGACACTATTGCTCTCAAATATGTGAGGGGAGGACTTTATCCAAGTTGAATTTGAAAGAAGAACAGCGTCCCGCTAAATGACATTAACGACAGCGCTATAGGAGGCATTACTATATTTTATTTTAGTTTTTGTTTTGAGTTTTAATTAGTGGAAAATTTATTAAATGTTATCTTGGTTTTGTAAAGTTTAGTTCTTTCAATTTTATTTATTTTTTAGCATAAAGGTTGTAAAAATCGTGAAAAACGTGAAAAAATGAGTTTTTTCAATTAGTCATCCAAGTCGCAACCTGAATTAGTAAGTTGCAACATTACACAAGTCAGAGAGTAATTCAAAAAATGAAGAGGAGGCGGGTTGCGACTTGCCCAAGCTGAGTCGCGACCCTAGGCTGAAACAGAGAGCAAGTTATTTCTGAAATTTGGGGTGGGCTGCGACTTTCTCAAGCTGGGTCGCGGCGGGCTTATGTCAGACAAGATAAAAAAAACTTAAATTCATTTTTTCTAAATCCTTTCTCTCATTCTTTCAAATTCTCTCTTCCAACTCACATTTCCTTAAAGAAAAACTCTACAATTTTTTCCTCCTTCCTTCTATTTCAAATTTTCTTCATCAATATTTCTCATCTCTTCTTCATATTTCTTATTACTTTCTTCCATTATTATTTTTGCTAACCCTAATTTGTGTGCTATTGGTGTTTAGTAAGGGATTGAAGGAGGATCAAAAGTGGTAGATTTTTCAACTTGCAAGGATTTTAAGTTTTTCTTTTTGAAGTTTTCCTTGAATTGCATTTATATTAAGAGATTGCCTAGGATTTTTTTGACTGTTTGTTGGTTTATTAGGTGATAATTTTGGGAGATTTTAGTAAGGAAATTTCATAATTTTAGGGGAAGTGCTACCGAAATTTTTGTGGCTATGTTTGAAAAAATTGTGAAGATATGGGGCCAAGGAAACAACCCACTAAGGCAGCATCCTTAAAGAATACTAATCGCCCTTCCTCATCCCGTTCCCAACCACCCCAACCCCAGCCAAATCCGCTAGCACCTCAGCCCATTATGGAATATGATCTTGCACATTTCATTAATAAGAATGCCCATCATCTTTATCAAAGGCTATCCCAAAGGCCAGTTATTCAAGAGCGGGGGATGGACATTAAAGAAGAATTATACCATAATGAGACCTATCATATTATTAGGAATGAGATTTTACGTCGAGAGTGGAAATTGTTTGTGGACGAAAAGATGCCAGAAGTTAATTGCTCCTTGGTTTATGAATTTTACGCTAATTTTCCTGGGTCTGTAAATAGAAAGGTGTTTGTTAGGGGTGTTTCAGTTGAATGTGCTATTGAGAATATTGATGCTTTATTTAATGTACCTACGTTAACTCAAGAAGAGGATGAGTATTATCAATTAGCATATCATAGTGAGGTAAACTGGACTGAGGTGGTCGAGACCTTAGGAATTCCTGGTGCGTCATTTGTTATCCAGAATGGGGAGTCAAAACATTTACGAAATACCAAATGAATGTTGCAGCTAAAGCTTGGACTCTTTTTGTAAGTGCAAGGCTTATGCCAAACACCCATTTATCTGAAGTGGGTACTGATAGGTGTCTTCTAGTATATGCCATTATGACAGGGCTTTTCCATTGACATTGGGCGAGTTATTCGCTAGAGCATTAGGGATCTAGGTTGCATGACTACTACTGCTGGGTTGGGGCATGGCTCCATGATTACTGATCTATGTGAGATTTGGGAGGTGCCGAAATATCCTAGTGATATTTTTAGGAAGGCTATGGGGGTTATTTCTCGGGCTATAGTGAATAAATTTAATGCCCCAACTTTAGAGCCACCAGTACCGGTACCTAGAAATGTAAGAGTTGGTAGGGAAGGAGAAGCAGTTGAGGAGCCCATACCAGCCACTGATCAAACAGAGGGAGTGAGAGTAGCTGAAGAGGAGAGAAGAGAAGAATACCCTCAATATTTAGCACTAGAGGCTCCAGATCCACAGTTTTCCAGACTTTATTACATCATTCGGCAGAACCAGCATATGCATAATTATTTGGGCGAGCTTCATGATATCCATAGAGCTCAAGTTGATAGGCAGAACGAGCTGGTTTACCGAGGGTCAAACCAAGAGGTGGACCGACAGTGCTTCCCTTATCCACCGCCTTGGCATCCATTTCTAGATCCACCACCATTATGAAGTGATTCGCACCAGGTAAGTTTTCTTTTCTTTACTTATTTTTAAACATTGGTGACAATGTTTAGTTTAATTTTGGGGGAGGGAGCCTATTTTTTTGTTAGTGATGTTTTATGTGATATGTTTATGTTAGTGTTTAAAGTTTTGCTTTAGTGTGTCTAGTTTGGTACCAACATGAATGAAAATTGACAATAATTGTCGATGAGAATAAAATGAATGTTATCAGTATAATTCAAAGAAAATGAAATCTGAAACAAAATCTGTGTGCTTGATTAAACACTTCGTTAGTTCATTTTAGTTTAGATAACATTGGTTGAATATTTTATCATGATGTTAAATTTATATTTTTGTTATTGATTATGCTTGCGGAAATTGGTTAGTGGAATGATTAATGGGAAGTGAAAATGATTTTAAAAAATTCTAGAACTTGCTTACTTGTTATTTGAGGCAAAATAATATATCATGTATGTTTAGGAATATAATTTAGGCTATCATTTGGATCGTTTGAGCTTTTCTTGCCAACCTTAAATTACTTAATCCTTTGGTTACCCTTTTTGAGCCTAATTTTGTATCCTTTTTGTTCTAAAACCATCATTTAAGCCTAATACTTGCCCATTGGTTATATCCGTCCATAATATACTGTGAGCATATGATTGAGAAATAATTATGGGGATTGATGTGCAATGGGGTTTAATAGTGATTTGAGTGGGTTTAGAAAGTGGAAGTGAAAAAAATCTAGAGAGAATAATTATATTGAAAAAAAACAATGAGAAGAGAAAAGAAAAACAAATGATGAAAGATATTTCAATATACTCCCAATATGAGTACATAAGAAAAATCAAGTTCGGGGGAGTGTAGTTATTATAAAAAAAAAATCAATATATATCTCTCTAATGAAAGAAAAAAATAAGTAAGAGAGGGGATTATGGGATTGTATTCTTGTGGAAATAAAGTTGGCGAGTTTTGGTCATGTGCTTATAGTAAAGTGAGCTTAAAAATTCATCTTTTCATCTACCTTTACTTAAGATATCGTTACAAGCCTACAAAAGTCCTATTGATTCTTATGCATATCATGATTTATATTAGTGGAGAATAGCAAGTAAGTGAGCTTATGAAATATTTGGTTTGAATGGATCGATTAGGAAAGAAATTTGGTGAGCATAATTGATTTCAAATTCATTTATTTAATGATCATGAGTTGGTAATCCAAAATGTTAGTAGACTAGGATGTGTTGATGAAGTGTTTTGATCAAAATTCTAGATTGAATAAACTGTTGAGTAGATTTCTGAGAATTATATGATTAACATTCATGATTTTGAGGCATAATTGTTGTTGTTGGTATAGTTCATATTGTTAGAATTTACGTTTGTTTTGAGTCCTTTGTTCGAGGGTGAACAAAGAGTAAGTTTGGGGGAGTTTGATAACTTCATTTTAGGATCATTTTAGAAAGTGTTTTTGTGGTAATCTTGAGTGTTTATGTGTGTTTTGTGCCATATTGCACTTTTGTTTGTCTTTGTTGTAGATTGGTGTGATGAATCACGAGAAAAATGCAAAAAGAAGCTAAATGATGGAAAAACAAGGCTTTTGGCGGTTATTGGTGGAAAAATGCAAGAAGAAGCTAAATGGTGGAAAAATGATACCAAGGATGCATAAAGGACGGTTTTTGAGGAAAAGATGAGCTGAAGGATCAAATCTAAGAAAAATCGAATTAAAGTCGTGACTTGAGGTGACATCAAAGGCGTATATGTTGCTAGAAAGAATTAGTGTCACAACTTGGGCTTACATGTCGTGACTCAAGAGGAAACAGAGGCCTAGCTAAGGGAAAATGCAGACACGGGCCGTGACTTGAGAAGTTGAAGTCGTGGCGCCTGAAGCCATTATACAAAAGGAAAAAGGGCCCAAAATAAACATGGGTCGCGACTCAAAAAAGGCTAACTCGCGCCCGCACAAGGAAAAATTCAAAAGTTTCTAATATTTTACTATATATTCATGTTAGGGTTTAATTAAGCCAGGAGGTCAGTTTTAATTACGTTTTTAGAGACTAATTGTGGTTCTTAGGTTAAAAATTCTGCAGTTTCATATTTTTATTTCTTCTTCAAGTTTATGAATCTTATGTTTATGAACAATTATTTTGTTGATTTAGCCATGTCTGATATGAACTAAACAATTTTTATCTAGGGTTTAATGTAGTCACTTGGATCTCTATCTAATTGAATTATGATATTCTTTTGCTTTTTCTTCTCTATTCTAATCTATATAATGTGTGTTTAATGCTAGTAAATACTTGATCACTATTTGCTTGATTTAATGATTTTGATTCAAAATTTGAAAGATGAGAATTGAATATGCTATCATTATATAGACATAGGTTGAATATTGGATGAAAGTACCTGTATGACTTGGGTAGTAATTAGGTTTCCATGCTTAATGTCTTTTATATGTATAAATTTATCACAGAGATGTAGAAAACCTGCATATAGGCTGAGATCTTATTTCTTGAAAAAGAATAGGAATCGATTTATGTTAACCTGCTATTAGAATAGAAAGAAAGAAATCTAGAATTGATTAATACAATTAGTAGAATGAAAAGTTGATGAAATTAACACCCTATGTCTTTTTCATAGTGATTTAAATCTTTTGTTCAGTTTTTTTTGTTTAAAGTATTTTCATATTTAAAATCAAATTCAAAAATCAAATTCTTAGTTGCTAAATAGAAATTTAAAGAACAATCATTGGTACTTGGAAGAAAGTCTTCAAGGGAACGATACTTTACTTATCATATATTACTTGAATCAATTGCGTGCACTTGCTTATATATCATATTTTCGCGATCACCACGTAAGCTTTGCGTACTACTCAACCTTATAAACTATTTTACTGGCAAGAAGTGAGCAAATTTTGTGAGTCTATCTACTATTACCCAAACGGAGTCATGCTGCTTGGTGGTCCTTGGTAATCCCGTCACAAATTCCATCACTATATCTTCCCATTTCCATTCGGGAATCTCCAATAGTTGGAAAGTTCTAGCGGTTCTCTAATGTTCGGCCTTAACGTGTTGACATGTAAGGCATTTTGCTACAAACGTGTTGACATGTACATTGTCTTGACATCGTTGTACATCTTGGTTGATCCCAGGTGAAGTCAATACGGAGTAGTGTGTGCTTCCTTCATAATACTTTCTCTTAATTCACCATTTTCGGGCACACATACTTGGTTCCTATATTGTAGCATGCCATCTTTTGTCAAGGAGAAATCAGCATTCTCCGAGCTTTGTAGTGCTGCCTTCATCTTAAGAAGAAACTCGTCCTCTTGTTGTTTCTCCTTTATTTCCTCCATTAGTGTTGACTTGATCGTGAGGTCAGCTAGTTGTCTAGTTATTGACTCAATTTCAAATCTCTTAATATCATCTTGTAAGTGTTGAGCTATCCCCTTAAGTGTTGATATGCTTCCGTAACTCCACCTACTAAGTGCGTTTGCCACGACATTACCCTTTCCCGAAAGATACAAGATCTCACAATTATAGTCCTTTACTAACTCTAGCCACCTCCGTTGCCTCATATTGAGCTCCTTTTGTGTAAAGAAGTACTTTAGACTTTTGTGGTCCGTATAGATTTTGCACTTTTCTCCATACAGATAGTGTCTCCAAATCTTTAGAGCGAAAACCACCGCTGCTAAGTCTAGGTCATGGGTCGGTTACCGCTGTTCGTACTCCTTTAGCTGTCTTGAGGCATATGCGACCAATTTTTCGTCTTGCATCAAAACACATCCAAGTACCTGCTTCGATGCATCACAATGTACTACAAACTTGCCCTTATCGTTTGGGACGAATAGAACTGGGGCCGATATGAGCTTGTCCTTTAACGTTTGGAAGCTTTCTTCGCACTTCTCCATCCATACAAATTTTTGTTGCTTCCGTGTCAAATTTGTTCAGGGTGTAGCTATTTTGGAGAACCCTTCAACAAATCATCTATAGTGTAACGTCCTGCGTTTCGGGTACCTTGAAATGACTCGGGTCAAAAAAAATTTCCCCGAGTTAAGAATATTATTTTAAATAATATTATATTTGTTTGGAATTTATTTCCATGAGTTATTACTTGCCAAATTATGAATTTTGTGTTCAAAAGTCAAGATAAGACTTTCGGTCTTGAACCGACACAAAAACCCTGATCAGGTAAAAATCTCAAAAAATAAAATGAAAAACCATGGAAAATATATTTTGGGCATAAAATACATTCATAAAAATTAAAGTTTGGTCAAAAATAATAAACCTAAGGAAAAATGGAAATTTTAGGGTATTTTGTGTTAAATGCTTAATTTTATCAAAGTGGAGAATTTTATTCCATGAAGGGACCATAGGTTAAAATTTATTGTGTGATTCATTAAATTAAATGTGAAAGATATTTAATTTAATTATTATATGTTAAGTTTTATTTTTTAAATTTAATAAGAGTGAAAAAGGTTATAGGAAGTCAAATTGGATTTTTTCTTCTTAGGAAATATTTATTAACCTTTATATATATAAACGCATATATAAACTAAGCAGTGGCTGGCCATGTGAAGGAATTAATTGGGTTGACAAAATTTTTAATTAAGTTTAATCCTATTTATTTAAGTATTAGGGTAAATAGGCAAGTGGGTAGTAAAATACTCAAGTGTTTATAGGATATTTTTAGAGCTATATAAACCCTTCTAACCCCCCAAAACCAATCCCCTCTCTCTCTCTCAATCACTCTCATTTTTTTTTTTTTTTTGAAAACTCTCAAGTTTTCTCTCCATTTTCAACCTCAAGAACACTAAGAAGGCTTGGAAGCTAAGCTTTGGTCTAGGAAGGATTTCCCTAAGGTAAAGTTTCAAAACTAGACTTTTGTAAAGTTTTAACCATATATTTTTCAATAGCTAATTGTCTATGTTTTTTGGGGGAGTTGGTTAAGGTATTGAAAGGGTTTTGAAGGGCTCAAAGCTAGTAGGAACATCAAAACCTAGAGCAAGAACAACAAGAGGTAAATAGTTTACTATTTATGGTTGTTATTGTATGGTTTTTATTTTTAAGCATTATTTTGTATATTTAATGCTTAAAGTTTCTTATTAGTGATGTAATAAAGCTATGGTAGTTGCTCTATAATTTTTATGATGCTTGTGTGTTGATTTTTGAAAATAGGGACCAAAATCCCTAAGGGTTTTGGTGAGAACCCTAAAACAAAATACAAGTTTTGAGCTGTGACTTCCAAGGGGTCAAGCATCCATTGTATATTGATTTTGTAAAATTTAATTGTAATGTTGAGATTGAGTACATAAAATTGAGCTTTTGAAACACTAAAAAAATATTTAAAAATGAGTGAGTTATGCTATTTCAAAGTTTAGGTAAAAAAATGTTTTTTCGTATTCTTAATTTTGGGAACAAGTTTGGACAGCCACTATACAGGGAAAATGAACCTAGTTTTTTCTAAAGTTTGGTGGACATAATTTTGGCATAACCTAGTATTCCACTGTAAATTTGGTAACAAAATACTGAACGGTTTGAAAGTTATTAAGTGCCAAAGTTTGGAAAAATTAAGGGAAATAATTTCACCAATCAAAATTGCTCCTTTTGACCAAAGATTTTTCAAAGACCTAAAAGGCATACCAAAAATAGAATTGGGAAATTTTGGTAACAATTGGGTAAGTAAATTTCAAGTTATGACCTACCAAAGTATGTAGTTAAAAATGTGAAAAATATGGTTTTCACACTTAGTGTAAAAATGAGATTTTGGAACTTAAGGTAAAAAGTAAAATTTTGCTTATTGCATGATAAAAATTTGGTAAGTCTTGAAAACATATTTCGACCAAAAATACCACTTTGAGATTAGAGAGAATTATTTTTATTAAAGAATTTTTATTCTTTCTAAAAATAAAAGAATTAATTTATTAACAAGTTAATAAATTAAAAGAGGGTTTAAAACCCTATATTTCGAGAAAATTATTAAGTGAATTATTTTTCTAGTAAGTAAAACTTTATTAATTGACTTCGGAAAAAAATTTACTAGTCAAGATGATAAATTTTTTAACAGTTATCCTAATTAAGATAAATTAGACAATTTTCTTAAAACGGTTTTTAGAGATTAAAAACCTTAAGAAAAATAAAAGGAAAATTAATAGTTTATTTTCTTGAAAAATAATTAAGGAATTTAATTAGTATTTTCGGGATATAATACCGGCTAAAATCTTTTATATATTTTACCGACTGTTGAAAGTACGGGTTAATAGTGGAACTTTTAAAGAATAAGATTTTTAACAGATTGTGGGAAAATACTATTGTGATACCCGAGCCTAGGTATCGAGACCATAGGGTAGGTCTCCACGACACTTAGGGTTTAGTCTCAAATGTTTTTGTATGAATTTTCTTAATTGGTTTAAAACCAAATAAGGGTCTTTAATCCTTTCAAATGATTTTTAAAATGACCAAACTGCCCAAAATAATATTAATGAATTATAAAGTGCCATAATTAATCCGAGTATTCTGTATGGATAATTACAGTATTGGCTAAGCATAACTAGATTATACATTGGAGGGTGAAATCTTGCTGAGAGCAAAGGACTCCAAGTAAGTCAACTTCTATTGTGTGGCTACAACATGAAACGACTATTGTATTGTATGTTAGAATAGAGACACATGCACATATATACACTGTCGTAGAAAGTTTTCTTAGAGACGTTAGTCTAGTTTGTGCTGATTAAGAAAATATGATTGGTAGATATCTGTCATATTCTAGACAGCTGATCCCCGTCACACTGCTTAATGTTATTATGTCCGGTTCATTACCGCGACGAGTGGCCAAAAGGTGAGGATTGCTGGTTTAAACCTAGGGGTGCCAAAATGAATGGGACATAGGGGCACTCATGCTTACTTAATCAGTGAACGGTTAGAACCCGAGAAAGTGCTCTGATAAGTTATTCCTGAATAGTAGCCATGAATATTGGTCATTCAGTGAGAGTGCCTAGAGATACTAGGGGTTGCCAAGTTTGAGTGAGGCTGAACACCCTAGTGGAAACTGCTCACCAGCACCACTGATTAACATAGAAGTCTTTGTAAAACCGTGTAACTTCGATTACACTCTTGGATAAGTAGTGATGCCCTAGGTAACTTGATGGCTACCCTTGTGAGGAATTTACTTTTGGATAAATAGCAATGCCCTAAGTAACACGATAGTTACCCTTGATGGGGATATTTATTGGCTAGATCTTATTGTTGAGACTCGGTTCTCTCTTACAAATTAGCATTTATGCTGGAGGGCGTGTTATGCCCGAATTGTTGGAAGTTGTCGAGTGTTGGTCTTGAATTATATTGTGATATATTATATCTGCTTGCTCTGGGATTTTATGAGTGCATGGATTTATTTGTTGATAAGAAATAGTTGTGATATAATATCTCTGCTTGTTCATGGATTTTTTGAGTGCAGGAATTTATCGATTTTTATGAAATAGTTTGCCATTGGTTATCAGGCATGACCATAAGTTTGCCAGGACGCTTTTTCATTCTTGAAATTGATTGTGTAGAGTATGAATGGATCCAGAACCCTTATTCTCTACATTCTTTTGTTTTAAAGTTGAACTTACTAAGAGTCTTCGTTTACCTAGTTGTTTCATGTTGTAGGTAAGAACAAGGGCACGTACGGCAGTGAGCGCTGGAGTCTACCTTGCGAATGTAAATGTGGACCGACCTTTTGGGAAGTCATTTTCTTTTTGGAAATGTTGTGTTATTTTCATAAACTAGGCTCACTCTACTCTTTATAAAATATGTTTGTATTAAATGTTAAGTATGTCCATATGACTTTTAAAAAGTATTTTTTTATACGGGCTTTTGAGACATTTGGTTAAATGAAAACATTTATATTTCCGCATTATCGAGTCTTAAAAATCTGGGTCGTTACATATAGTATCTTTCCAACCCCAGAAAAATTCTCACCTCTGTGGCACTCTTAGGTTTGGGCCAGTCCTTTACTGCTTCGATCTTGGCTGGGTCTACCTCAACACCATTTTTAGACACAATGTGTCCTAGAAATTCCACCTTCTCTAGCCAGAATTCACATTTCTTAAATTTATCGTATAATTGATGACTTTTGAGTCATTCCAACGACAGTCGCAGGTGCTCTTCATGCTTGGCTAAAATCTTCGAGTAGATCAATATGTCGTCTATAAACACCAGAACGAACTTATCTAGGTAGTCCTTAAATACTTGGTTCATAAGGTCCATGAACGCGGCTGGTGCGTTCGTTAAGCCAAAAGACATTACCAGGAACTCGTAGTGTCCATATCTGGTTCGAAAATACATCTTTGGGATATCTTCTTCTCGTACTCTTAGCTGATGTTACCCTAACCGTAAATCTATCTTCGAGAATATCGTAGATCCTTGTAGTTGATAAAAAATATCATCTATTCGAGGAAAAGAGTATCTGTTCTTAATCGTCACTTTATTTAGTTCTCGATAGTCGATGCAACCCTTGTCTAATAGCTCCTGCAGTTGTATCTTAAACTCCTTTAACTCGGTAGGCGCCATTCTATAAGGAGCTTTTGAGATTGGTGTCGTCTCAGGTGCCAATTCTATTTCAAACTCGATTTTCATACTCGGAGGTAATCCCAGAATATCTTTTGGAAACACCTAGGGAAATTCGCATACAATATGTACATATTTTGGTTCGAGCTGCGTCTCTCGTGACTTGTCCACCACACTGATTAGAAATGTTTGGCAACCACTATTAATTAACTGTTGAGCTTTGAGAGCTGAGACTATCGGTAAGCGAGTTTGGGAAACTTCTCCTTTGAAGGTGAACTGTTCTCCGCCTTCTGTTTGAAAGTTGACTGTCTTACCCTTATAGTCTATCGTTGTCCCATGTTTTGCTAACCAGTCCATGCCTAAAATTACATCATAATCCTTAAGGTCTAACTCGATCAAATCTAATGGTAACTTTCTTCCTTCGATTCTAACTATAACGCTATGCACCCCTCTACTAGATATCATTCTTTCCCCCGAGGGTAACTCCGTGACAAACTTATCTCTAAAAAGTTCGCATGGTTTATCTAAGCTATCAATCATATTCATAGAGACAAGAGAATGCATAGCTCCTTAATTGAATAAAACATTGCATAGATTACCAGAGATAGTGACCTGACTTGTTACCACTGTATTACTAGTTTCTGCTTCAAATCTAGTAAGAGCAAAAACTCTGGCCGGCACAAGCTTGTCAGTTTTCTTTTGGTCTTTCAACTTTGGGCAATCATTTTTAATGTGCCCTTCCTCTCCACAATTGAAACAACCTTTCGTCTTATATCGGCAATCTCCTGAATGCTTTCTCTTGCAGATAGGGCATTGGGGGATATTCCACGTAGGGCTCCTTATTCCTGTTACTTTCTGATGAAGTCTTATTCTTCTTGTCGATTTTTTGATTTTAACCACCACCATGTTTTCGTTTTGTGGTCGTTCTGTTCATTGTTATTCTTTTTGGCGTCCCTTCTGGTCGCGCCTTCCTTCTGCCTGCTCAGCTTCCAAGACTACCTATAATGTTTATGGATAAGTGGTTATTTCCCGAATCAAATTTACGTCACAGACTATCATAGGTTTCAGTCCCTTCACGAGTCTTTTAATTCTTAGCATCTCGGTGGGTACCATGTCTGCTGCGAACTTAGCCAGCCTATCAAACTTCCTATCATACTCTGTCACAGTTGAATTCTCTTGAGTAGGCGCGATGAATTCATCAACCCTTGTGGCTAGAATCGCAGGACTGTAATGTAATGACTCGGATTTTTAAGACTCGATAATGCGGAAATATAAATGTTTTCATTTAACCAAATGTCTCAAAAACCCGTACAAAAAAAAAATTTTAAAAGTCGTATGTCCATACTTAACATTTAATACAAACATATTTTATAAAGAGTAGAGTAAGCCTAGTTTAGGAAAATAGCACAACATATCCAAAAATAAAACGGCTTCCCAAATGGTCGGTCCACATGTACATTCGCAAGGTAGACTCCAGCGCTCACTACTCTGCCTTGCCCTTGTTCTTACCTACAACAGGAAACAACTAGGTAAGCGAAAACGCTTAGGAAGTTCAACTTTAAAACAAAACATGCAGAGAATTAGGGTTCTGGATCCATTCGAACCCTATACAATCAATTTCAAGAACGCAAAAGCATCCTGGAGAACTTATGCTCATGCCTGATAACCAATGACAAATTATTTCATATAAACAGATAAATTCCTGCACTTAGATAATCCCAGAACAAGCAGATATATTATATCACAACTATACCTTATCAACGAATAAATCCCTGCACTCAGAAAATCCAAGAGCAAGCAGATATAATATATCACAATATAATTCAAGACCAACGCTTGACAACTTCCAACAATTCGGGCATAACACGCCCTCCAACATAAATGCTAATCTGTAAGGGGAAACCGAGTCTCAACACTAAAATCTAGCCAACAAATATCCCCATCAAGGGTAACTATCGCATTACCTAGGGCATCGCTGCGTATCCAAGAGTAAATCCCTCACAAGGGTAGCCATCAAGTTACCTAGGGCATCACTACTTATCCAAGAGTGTAATCGAAGTTACACGGTTTTACAGAAACTTCTATGTTAATCAGTGGTGCTGGTGAGTAGTTGCCCTTAGGGTGTTCAGCCTCACTCAAACTTGGCAACCCCTAGTATCTCTAGGCACTCTCACTGAATGGCCAATATTCATGGCTACTATCCGAGAATAACTTATCAGAGCACTTGCTCAGGTTCTAATCGTTCACTGATTAAGTAAGCATGAGGGCCTTGGTCCCATTCATTTTGGCGCCCCTAGGTTTAAACCAACAATCCTCAACTCTTGACCACTTGACGCGGTAATGAACCAGAAATAATAAAATCAAGCAGTATGACGGGGATCATCCGTCTAGGATATGACAGATATCTATCGTTCATATTTTCTAAATCAGCACCCACTAGACTAATGTCTTTAAGAAACTTTCTATGACAGTGTATATATGTGCATGTGTCCCTATACTAGCATACAATACAATAGTCGTTTCATATTGCAGCCACACAATATAAGTTGACTTACTTGGAGTCCTTAGCTCTCAGCAGGATTTCACCCTTCAATATTATAGTCCAGTTATGCTTTAGCCAATACTGTAATTATCCATACAGTATACTCGGATTAATTAGGGTGCTTCATAATTCATTATTATTATTTAGGGCAGTTTGGTCATTTTAAAAATTATTTGTAAGGATTAAAGATCCTTATTTGGTTTTAAACCAATTAAGGAAATTCATACAAAAATATTTGAGACTAACCCTAAGTGTCGGGGAGACCTATCCTATGGTTTTGATACCTAGGCTCGGGTATCACAATAGTCTTTTCCCAAAATCTGCTAAAAATCTTATTCTTTAAAAGTATTGCGATTAACCCGTACATTCAACAAGTCGGTTAAATATATAAAAGATTTTAGTCGTTATTATATCAAGAAAATACTAATTAAATTCCTTAATTATTTTTCAAGAAATAAACTCTTAATTTTCCTTTTATTTTTCTTAAGGTTTTAATCTCTAAAAAATGTTTTAAGAAAATAGACCAATTTTATCTTAATTAGGAAAACCGTTAAAAATTTCTCATCGTGACTAGTTAATTTTTCCGAAGTCAATTAATCAAGTTTACTTACTATAAAAATAACTCACTAAATTATTTTATCAAAATATAGTGTTTTAAACCCTCTTTTTTTTTTTTTTTTTGGTGAATAAGAATCATTGTATTGCTCAAAACAAGTCATGTACAATATAGTTCCTTCCTACCTCTATATTACTTACAATCCACATCTAACTTTACAAATTCTGGTACCATTCCTTATCCCTATTTTGTTTCCCTTTATACATTACAGTAAATCTCAGTTTTAGTTCTCTCCTAATGACCTCCATTGTATGATCAACATGCCACAGCTTCGAGGACCATAAAATCTGATTCCTGACTCTCCAAATATGATACACTAAAGCTGATACAGCAGCTATATAACAGCTTCTCCTGAATTTAGTAATGTGTTTGGCTTTAGATATCCAACTCAATAATGCGAAATAGTCCCCTGTTTGAGCTCTGCAACCGATCCACTCTTTTAGTTTCACTAGACATAATTTGCTGTAATCACATTGAAAAAATAAATGTGATATCTCTTCATTATGCATCCCACACAGCAAGCACAGTTTATCCACTACCTAACCGTGACTATTAAGGTAAGTTCTGGTTTTCAGCTTCTGATGTATCGTCAACCATAGGATGAATCTGTGTTTTGGTATATTACATCTCTCCCAAACATATTTACTCCATTGGACCTTAGTTTGTTGATCATACAGTAATGCATGCCCCGATTGTATTCTATATTTCACTGCTCTGAACACTGCTTCAGCCATTCTTGCTCGAAAAAGTTCTTTAATTTCCACTATTTTTTTCCAGTACCAGCTGCAGCCTTGCTGAACTGAATATGTCCACCAGTCCTTATCTTTCATATATATGCTATGTATCCACTTCACCCATAAGTTGTCCTTTTTAGTTGTAATTGCCCAGACATATTTCCCCAAGGCAGCTATATTCCATTCTATAATTTTCCTGAAGCCTAACCCTCCTGCAGACTTTGGAGAACAGATAGTGGACCAAGCAACTGTACCTGGGCCGTGAGCTTCTGCAACTCCCTTCCATAAGAATGCCCTGCAAATTGCATCTATGTCCTTCAGTAACTTCTTTGGCAAGACCATGATTTGAGCCCAGTAAGAGTGAATGGATATTAAGACCGAATTGATCAAGATTGCTCTGGCACTATATGAAAAATTCCTGGAACTCAATTGTCTAATTCTGGTCACCATTTTTTCTAGAATGATCCCACACTCAACCTTAGAAATCCTTTTAGAACAGATAGGAATGCCCAAGTAACTAAATGGTAATGTAGATCTTGAAAATCCTGAAGCAGCTAGTACTCTCTCAATCTCAGATTCCCTCATGCCACTGCAATATATTGCAGACTTTGCCTCATTTGGAAAGAGTCCAGAAGTCGTGGAAAACAGCTTGAGACCTCTGAGCATCAAAAGTATAGAACTAAAGTCTCCATGGCTGAACATCAAAATGTCATCAGCAAAACATAAATGGTTCAACCTCAAAGTAGCACACCGATCATGATACTTATAACTAGGATGAGAACCAACCTTAAGCATGATCCTAGATAAGTATTCCATACCAAGTACAAATAGTAAGGGGGATATAGGATCTCCTTGCCTCAATCCTCGTTTAGCCTCAAAATGTCCATTTAATGAACCATTAATCATCAATGAAAATCTGGTAGTTCTCACACATACCATGATGAGCTGAATCAACTTCTGTGGAAATCGAAAACTAGTGAGCATTTCTTCAATAAAATCCCATTCGATGGTGTCATATGCTTTCCTCAAATCCAACTTAATCAGGCAACTTGGTTTACTGTTTTTCCTCCCATAGTGCCGAACCAGGTCTTGACATATCATAATGTTGTATGCTATATATCTACCATGAACAAAACCTCCTTGATTGTCTGCAATTAATTCAGGTAGTACCTTCCTTATCCTTGAACAAATCAACTTAGATGCAGCTTTGTAAATGACATTACAGCAGGATATAGGTCTGAAATCACTCACCGAATATGGGCATATATGTTTGGGAATAAGTGTGATAGCTGTGTTATTAATTTCTCTAAGAATTTTACCTGAAGTAAGAAAGGATAACACAGCAGTAGTGACCTCCGAACCCACCAACCCCCAATTATCCTGGTAAAAAAAACTACCAAATCCATCGGGGCCTGGGGCTTTCAACCCTGGGATTGCAAATATCATGTTCTTAACTTCCTGAGCTGAGAACTCCCTTGTAAGCTCCTGAATGAGCCTTGCGTTTAGGACTGGTCCCAGCTTCATGATTGACCGTGACACCTTCTTCCTGCATACCATTACTGTCCCTAACAAGCCTTTATAATACTCTAAAAAAGCATTTGTTATAGCTGTAGGAGAGTCTACCCAATTCCCTGCCTCATTCTTGATGGATAAAATTCTGTTCTGAAGTCTCCTTGCCTTAAGTGAAGCATGAAAGATGTGAGTGTTTTCATCACCATTAATCATCTAAGAGGCTTTAGCTTTTTGTGCTAAGAAGCTCATGTAAGCTTTATGATAAGACATATACTGTTCTCTACACATTTGCTCCTAAGAAATCAATCTGTCATTTAATGGCTCTTTTTGTAGCTGCTCCTGAGTCTCCTTCAATACAATTCCTGCCTTGAATTCCAACTGTTGAATATCAGAAAAACCTTCTCTATTGATGTTCTTGAGCACCTGCTTTAACCTTTTTAGTTTTGACACCAGCTGGAACATTGGTGTGCCATCCACTGATAATTCCCAATTTGCCTTAAGTTTATTGTCATAACAGGGTGCTTCTTTCCACATACGAAAATAACGAAATGGCTTCTTTTCCATCTGCAATTCCAACGTGACATGAACAAGGATTGGACAATGATCAAAGATCCCTTCTGGAAAAAATACAGCCTCTGAGTTAGGAAACTGATCAGTCCAATTTGAATTCACTAAAGCTCTATCGATTTTGGAATAAACCCTCTCATCTGCTCTCTGCTTATTATTCCATGTATAGTAACATCTAGAGAACTTCAAATCTTCCAGATGACAAGCTGACAGACAATCTGAAAATTTACTTGAGAACTTCATAGAAGTTTTTTTGCCTATTCTGTCATGCATGGATAATATCTCATTGAAGTCGCCAACCACCAGCCAAGGGACAGATATACTCCCAGCCAAACTTTGTAAATCATTCCAAAGGCTCTCCCTAGATGCTGCATCATTATACCCATATACAAAAGTAATCAAGAAACTTCCTGTTCGATTAGGGACCTGTACTTGACAGTGGATTAATTGTGTTGTACATAGCTTGATATCCAAAGTAAAGGCACTCGGATTCCAAGCAATTATTATCCTACCCTTATCAATCCAAGGGTTATTATTTGTGAAACACCATCCAGAAAACAGATTCATGTAAATAGACCCCATATTTTTATTCTTCACTTTTGTCTCGAGAAGACTAACCAAGCCAACCTTCTTTGACTGAATTAACTGTTTAATCTCTCTGTGCTTATGTTGACTGTTAATCCCCCGAACATTCCAAGTTAAAATTCTATCCATCTAGTATAGAGGGTCCTCCCCCCTCTCTTGCTGTATTTCTCCTCGGTAAAATCTCCATTTCAGGGTCTCCCTCAAGCAGACAAAACTTGTTCTTCACACTCGTTGGGAGGACAGTAGAATCCTATATCTTAATTCCCTTAGTAACTGGTTGAAAACCATCAGGATCTACATTAACTTTGCTTACAGTTGGCGATGAAACCTTCTGTTTAGGGACCCATTCTTGCTTCACACCTGTACTCTTCCTGCAAACTTGTGCCTCGTGTCCTAAACCAAAACAATTCATACAGACAGTAGGCTTCCATTCATATTCCACGAAGATATCTACTTCTTGATCAAATTCATTCAGGAAACTGATTCGAGATGGAAATTCCTGTGTCATGGTCACTTCAATGAGGATTTTGGGATAAGCTAAGCGATCTCTGTTTTTAGTAATGGAATCCACTTGAATTGGCTTCCCAATCTGTCCCATTATCTTGAACAGAGACCTATCACCCCAGTATTTAATATCCAATCCTCCCAACTGTATCCAAGTTGGAACATAATCAATATCTTCCTTGGTAAAATCATCAACCGGATTCCATGCCTTCATTATGAGAGGTTTATTCCCAAAGAACAGATATCATCCCTCCAATATTCTATCTCTTACTTCCATTGTTGAAAAACGAATGATGAAAATACCAGATGAGAGAATGCCTACCTTATCAACCTGGTCCTTCCATAATCTCCTCACAAAGCCTTCCAGAATTCGGATTGGTGGGTTCGCACCCAGCACATAGCACACTAAAGAGGATTGCCAAAAATTCACCTCCTCAGCAATATCCTCAACATCAATTTTGACTCCAGAGGTCGTCTTCTGATCTATACCCTTCCCTGCGATAACCTTCTCTTTGTCTCCATTAGCAAAGCTATTAGTATAGTGAGTCTGTAAAATCGGAGATGGTACAGCCTTACCCATATGAACATCTTGCATAGCTTGTTTAGTAGCCGATTTCCAATCTTCAACATTCGTACAAATTCCAGATCGAGGCGAAAGAGTATCACTATAGACTCGCTCTGCCCCTTTTCCTTGCTCATCCTCTGACAACTCCAATTCCTGGACCCCAAGAATAGCATCCATAGATCGAGTTTTCATGATCCTATCTGCAGAAGTTGGCCCTGTTTTCTTGCCTTTGCTCTTCGATTTGCCCTTCCCCCCAACCTTGGTTCCCTTTGCCATGGCGCCGGTGCAGAAATCACTGAGAGAAAAAGCGCGGGAAAATTTCAAAAAGAGAGCAATGTGGTAATTTTTCTCAGAACCCTCTTTTAATTTATTAACGTATTAATAAATTAATTCTTTTATGTTTAGAACGAATAAAAATTCTTTAATAAAAATAATTCTCACTAAACTCAAATTGGTATTTTAGGATATATTTTCAAGACTTACTAAGTTTTTATCTTGCAATAAGCAAAATTTTACTTTTTACTTTAAGTTCCAAAATCTCATTTTTAACTACATACTTTGTTAGGTCATAACTTGAAATTTACTTACCCAATTGTTACCAAAATATCCCAATTCCATTTTTGGTATGTCATATAGGTCTTTATAAAATCTTAGGTCAAAAGGAGTATTTTTTATTGGTGAAATTATTTTCCAACAATAAAGTAAAAATAACCTTATTTTCAAGTCTTTAATTTTTTCAAACTTTGGCACTTAATAACTTTCAAACCGTTTATTATTTTGTTACCAAATTTTACAGTGGAATATCATGTTATACCAAGAATATGTACACAAAATTTTAGAAAAACTGTGTTCATTTTCCCTATACAGGGGCTGTCCAAACTCGGTCCCGAAATTAAGAATATGAAAAAACAGTTTTTTACCTAAACTTTGAAATAGCATAACTCACTCATTTTTAAACATTTTTGAGTATTTCAAAAGCTCAATTTTATGTAATAAATCTCAAAAATATCACAGTACAATTTAATTTTAAAAAATTAATATACAGTGGATGCTTGACCTCTTGGAAGTCACAGCTCAAAACTTGTATTTTGTTTAAGGTTCTCACCAAAACCCTTAGGGATTTTGGTCCCTATTTTCAAAAATCAACACACAAACATCATAAAAATTATAGAGAAACTACCATAGACTTATTACATCACCAATAAGAAACTTTAAGTATTAAATATGCAAAATAATGCTTAAAACTAAAAACCATACAATAACAACCATAAAAAGTAAACTTTTTACCTCTTGTTGTTCTTGGTCTAGGTTTTGATGTTCCTACTAGCTTTGAGTCCTTCAAAACTCTTTCAATACCTTAACCAACTCCCCCCAAAAACATAGATAGTTAGCTATTGAAAGACCTTGAAACTTTACCTCAGGGAAACCCTTCCTAGACCAAAGCTTAATGCTTCCAAGCCTTCTTAGTGTTCTTGAAGTTGAAGATGGAGAGAAAACTTGAGAGAGAGTTTTAAAAAAAGATGAGAGGGACTGTGAGAGAGAGGGGATCGGATTTTTTTTGTGGGGGGGGGGGGGGGTTAGAAGGGTTTAGACTACTCTAAAATATCCTAAAACACTTGAGTGTTCAAGTGTTTTACTACCCACTTGCCTATTTACCCTAATACTAAAATAAATAGGATTAAAGATAATTAAAAAAATTTCAACCCAATTAATTCCTTCACATGGCCGACCACCATTTAGTTTATATATGTATTTATATATATATATATATTATAAATGTTAATAAACATTTCCTAAGAAGAAAAATCCAAATTGACTTTCTATACCATTTTTCACTCATAATAAAGTTATTATTATATTGTTTGTTTAAAAGAAAAAAAAATTAACACATAATAATTAAATTAAATTTCTCTCACATTTAATTTAATTAATCACACAATAAATTTTAACCTAAAGTCTATTCATGGAATATAATTCCCCAATTCGGTAAAATTAAGCATTTAACACAAAATGTCCTAAAATTTCAATTTTCCCTTAGGTTTATTAATTTTTTTTTTTATCAAACCTTAATTTTTATGGATGTATTATATGCCCAAAATATATTTGCCATAATTTTTCATTTTATTTTCCAAGATTTTTACCCGATCAGGGTTTTTGTGTCAGTCCAAGACTGAAAGTCTTATCTTGACTTTTAAACACAAAATTCATAATTTGGCTCGCAATAATTCGTGGAAATAAATTCCAAACAAATATAATATTATTTAAAATAATATTCTTAACTCGGGGGAAAAAAAATCCTGACCAGAGTCATTTCAAGGTACCCAAAACACAGGACGTTACATGTAATACTTCTTGTTGAACACTTGGATAAACTCGTCCCATGTCATAAATTTCACATCTCTAGTCTACTTCACTACATCCCACGAGATATGGACGTATTTTTTTAGCAAGCTTGAAGCGCATGAGACTCGATATTCGTTTTCCAGCCGCATGTGCTTTAATATGGGCTCCACCAATCGAAGCCATTCTTATGCTTCTATTGGGTGCTGATTTGCCATCGAAGTTCGGTGGTCGCTACTTCTTGAAGCGTTCATACACTGCCTTGTAGCAATGTTCTACCAAATGTAGTAATTGTGCTAGAGGAATGACTTGCTGCGCCACTTGTTTTTGTTGTCCTGGGTTTATTTGGACTCTTCTTCCCTTCTTCACTACTACAAATATAGCCTTTCTCTGCGGTTTTTTTTAAACAATAAATAAAAAGCGCAGTGAAAAGGTTTGAAAGAGTCAAAAAATGTATATTAAATGTCCGCGCCCTCTTTTATTGCGGTTTTAAAAAAAACGCAGTGAAAGGTTTGAACGGGACACTTTTCTCCGCGGTTTTGGGTATAAAACCGCAGAGAAAAGTGTACCACCTTTCTCCGCGGTTTTATACCCAAAACCGCAGAGAAAAGTGGACATTTATCTGCGGTTTTGGGTATAAAACCGCGGAGAAAGGTGGTCTCCACCCACTAAAGCCCAAAAAACCTATTTTCCCACTCATTTTCCCATCTTCTTCTTTGTTGAAGGTCACGGCCGAAGGTCTCTCCCCACGCCGTCCCTACCCACGGTACCCACATTGTCTATTTCTTTTTGTTTTTTTGTTTTTCCATTTCTTTGCATATTAATGCTTGAAATCATGTATATATAGTTAATCTTGAGTTATTTTGAAGTTTTAGGGTAAAAATGAAGGAATATTGTGTGGGTTTAATGGTGGTTTCTATGTATGATCATATGGTTATTTTTTGTAATATTTTTGAAATTTTATATAGGATTGGAGGACATTTTCATTGTTTAAAACGTGTATTGATCACTAAAATTTGATTTATTTAATGTATATTTCGGTTTAGGGTATTTTTGTATTATTTTATTTAGAATAATGTTGTTTACATAATTTTTTATATTAAAAATTAGTGCTTGCATAATTTTGTATATTATTTAGGTAATGATTTTTTTAAAGTATATTTTTGTTAATTATATTATTTTAGGATAAATTCAATTACCATATATTTACTAATGTTTAACTTTTTATTGTAGGAAATATTTGTTTGAGTGTGAGCTCCCACTCAAGGTTGAAATATTTGTTCGAGGTTGAAATTGGTGAATATTAATTTTTAAGGTAAGTAGTAATTACTACTTAATTTTTATTTTTATTTTTTATATTTACAAACTATTGTTAGAGGAGTTTGAATATATTAGATATTCATCCATAGTGAAGTAGGTTCTGAGATAAAATTGTGTGCTGCGGAGATAACAGAAGGTTGAGAACATGTGTGCCTTAGTGAAGTAGGATCTGTGAATTTTCTGTGTGCTGCGGTGACTTATGGTTGAGAACATGCATGTTGTTTGTTATATGTTTTGTTTGATGTGAATTTATAGGTAGATAACTTGGGAGTTGCTATAAATACAGAGGAAACTCTGCCCAATTTTTTTTTGATGATATTAGTTGAACATGTTTTATAAGTTACTATATATAATAATAATGTTTTTGTTTTTGTTGAAATTTTAAATACATATGAATTTTGGATATGTCATAGAAATAAATGAAACTCTGTCCATTTCATTTTATAATTTAATAATTGAACATAATTTTAGAGTATTACTATACTAATTTTCTTTTCATTATCAACTTAGTAATTAGGTAGATATTATCATTATGGATAAGTCATGGATTCTTGAGAATAGAGAAACACAACAATTTCAAGACGGATTCAACCAATTTTTAGAATTTTGCCAAACAAATTGTAGTGATCCGGAAAGAATTCATTGTCCATGTATAGATTGTGGTAATGGAACAAAAGGAAATATTACCATGATAAAAAATCATGTATTTTGTCGGGGATTTGATACAAGTTATCGTACATGGTATTGGCATGGGGAATCATTGAAAAATAATAATCCATATCCATTCGGGAGGCGAGGGGTTGATGATTTGGGTTATAGTGATTTTGACGATCATCCTATGGAATTGCTCGATGAAGCACAAGAAGAGTTTGTTGATGATCCTTCAAAATTTGATAAATTGGTTAGAGATGCAGATAAACCATTATTCAATGGTTGTCTGAAACAAAGATTACCAACGATGGTAAAATTTTACAACATAAAAGCAGAAAATGGAGTTAGTGATAAATGTTTTAGTCAATTTTTAGCTGCTTTTAAAGAGATTTTTCCGTTAGATAATTGCTTCCCTGAGTCTACGTATGAAGTGAAGAAAACTTTAAATTGCATAGGCTTGAAGTATGAGAAGATCCATGCATGTCCGAATGATTGTGTGTTATATCGTAAAGAGTATGCAGACATGGACACTTGCCCAGAATGTGATTCACCCCGCTACAAACCTAACAAGAGTAAGGAGATCAGGAAACTTATTCCTCAAAAAGTGATGTGGTACTTGCCCTTGATTCCGCGGCTAAAGCGATTATATCGAAGTGCAGAACACTCTGAAAACTTAATATGGCATGAGACTAGGCGAGTGAAAGATGGTAAACTTCGACATCCTGCAGATTCGCAGGCTTGGAAAAAAGTTAATAACTTAAATCCAGAATTTAAAACTGAAGCAAGACATCTTCGTCTAGGTCTAGCTGCCGATGGTGTAAATCCACATAAATCTCTAAGTAGTAGGCATAGTTCGTGGCCTGTCTTCCTTGTTATGTACAATCTTCCTCCATGGTTAGTGATGAGAAGAAAGTTTTTGATGCTCACGTTAATGATTTCAGGCCCAAAACAACCGGGACACGATATAGATGTTTATTTGGCACCATTAATTGATGATTTGAAAGATTTGTATGAAAATGGTGTTGAGGCATATGACGGTTTTAAGAAAGAAGTCTTTAACTTAAAAGCTGTTTTGTTGTGGACTGTTAATGATTTCCCAGCTTATGGTAATCTATCAGGGTTAAGCACAAAAGGTTACCAGGGATGTCCAATATGTTGCACTAACACAAAGGCTATTCGTCTGTCTAATGGGCACAAAATTTGTTATGTGGGTCATAGACAATATTTTCCCCTAAATCATCATTATAGGGACAAAAAAAAAGCATTTGATGGTGATACAGAACAAGGTGTTGCTCCTTTGCCACTTTCGGGGCAACAAATTCTTAAAGAAGTAGAGAAAATTGATTTCAAGTATGGAAAAATGCAGAAAAATAAGAAAGTAAGTGGATGTTTCCAAAGGAAATCAATTTTTTTTCATCTCCCTTACTGGAAAGATTTACTTGTTCGACATTGTTTGGATGTCATGCATATAGAAAAAAATGTGTGCGAAAGTATTATAGGTACATTACTTGATATTCCCGGTAAAACTAAGGATGGTTTAACTAGTCGTTTAGATCTTGTTGAAATGGGTATACGAACTGATTTAGCACCTGAACAAAAAGGTAAACGCACATATTTACCTCCTGCTTGTTTCACGTTGTCCAGAGAAGAGAAAAAAGTTGTATGTAAATCATTTGCAGAGATGAAAGTGCCTGATGGCTATTCATCCAACATTCGAAACTTGGTATCCATGGGAGATTTGAGGCTGATGGGTATGAAATCACATGACTGTCATATGTTGATGCAACAATTACTTCCGATTGCTATTCGGTCAGTATTACCGAAAAAAGTTCGAGATTGTTTAACGAATGTTTGCATATTCTTCAATCATTTATGCGGAAAAGAATTAGAAATGAAAAAATTGGATGAATTGCATTATAAGATAGTGGAAACTCTATGCAACCTTGAAATGTTTTTTCCGCCATCCTTCTTTGACATTATGATTCATTTAATGGTTCATCTAGTAAGGGAAGCCAAGTTGTGCGGACCAGTTTGGGCGAGATGGATGTATCCATTTGAAAGAAGTATGAAGGTGTTGAAAAGTTATGTGCGTAATCATTATCGTCCTGAAGCTAGTATGGTTGAATGTTATATATCGGAAGAGGCAGTAGAATTTTGCTCAGAATACATGAGTGGGGTTGAAGCAATCAGAATCAGCAAACCACGAAATAACTCAGATGGAGTTGATAAAGGACTACAAGGGAATGGAACAGTGACCACCGTGTCTAGGGCAGAATTAGATATTAATTTATTAATTGAAAATTTAATATGAATGATTGATTCTCTACAGATGCATTTGGGAAAGCATGCACCCAAATTCACGACAATTATATAAATTTTTTGACACCGAATATCTTTCTATTGGCAATGATGAAAGTAAAAACTATACGGTGGATCTTATAGCCAAATGGATGATGACTATGGATAGACGAGGCCAAATATATTTCATTCCTTGGATTGTTGAGTAAGAACGAACTACTTAAACATTATCACTACTATGGTTGAATTTTAATTTTATAATAATCATATTTTATTATTATTTTAGTCGACATTGGATGTTGGTGCTCGTGATGATGCGGGGGATGACCATAATTTTGGACCCTTTAAAAAATCATAAATCTCCACCAATAATTATGGAGGTTATGGAAAAGTAAGTTCTTCATTTGTAATGTATGCATTATTAATTTTTAAAAGTTGAGAGCATAATATGTATTTAATTAATTTTAATTTTTGTAGAGCATACACACAATATTTGAAAAATGAATACATCGGCACATTTACAAAATTGGTGAGAGGTTCTTGTCCAAAACAACCTGAAAGTAATGAATGTGGTTATTATGTACTAAGATACATTTATGATCTTGTAAATGCACCGAATCCAGCAGAAGTTATCAAGAAGAAAGTATGTTATATTTTAAACTCTTTTTTGCTTAAGAAAAACTAGATATTGTATTTAATTATCTAATCTATATTAACTTTTCAATTTTGCAGTGGTTTGAAAAAAAGCAATTCAATGTCAAAAAGGATCTACTACCACTACAAAGTGATTGGTTAGCTAGATTAATGCCATTTGTTTATGAAATCTAAATTTTTGTATGTATGTAAGATTAAAGTGCTAACTTATATTGGTTAGAATGATTAAAGTCTTTGATTCATTACTAGCCATTTATTTTGTATTAGATATGAAATGTATATATAATAATTTAACAAATTAGTTATACTATTGAAAATAATTATTTATTAAAATTGAAAATTAATTTTTTTTTATTAAAAATGCTCGGTTATCAACCGAAATTAAATTTTTTTTTTTATTGAGAAAGCCCTTTTCTCTGCGGTTCTAATAAGCAAACCGCGGAGAAAAGAGAGCTTTCTCTGCGGTTCTAATAAGCAAACCGCAGAGAAAGCTCTCTTTTCTCTGCGGTTTGCTTATTAGAACCGCAGAGAAAGCTCTCTTTTTTCCGCGGTTGGCTTACTACAACCGCAGAGAAAAGTGTAGCTTTTCTCCGCGGTTTGCGTAAAACTTTTCTCTGCGGTCGAATACACTGCGCTTTTCAATACTCTCGAAAACCGCAGTGTATTGAGTAAAAAAACCGCAGAGAAAGGCCTTTTTTGTAGTAGTGCTTCTTAGCTCTGCCCTAAGATGAGCATTTTCTCTTTCCAAATTTTCTTGAGTAGCAGCAGCTGCTGGTTCTTCCACTACATTGGGTGCTTCTGGCAATCCCTGGGCTGCTAGAAATTCTTCATATATGGGGGTGGCGGCTACTCCTCTTCCTCTCCCCCTTCCCATTCCTCAGCCTCTACCTTAGCCTCTTCCTTGACCATTTAGTCTTTCAAATCTTCTTGGTTCCTGCTCCATGTGTCTTTTCTGTTTCCCCAAAAGAGAAAATTTGTAAAAGCTAAAACAACAAAACAAGTAGAGGTTATAACTTAGCCTATTGTACTACTGTCTATTGGGTCGATCTATCTATTAAAGTACCCTATTACAACTAAGTCCAACTCGGGTAAATATGCCTTAACAATTGAATCTTCCATGGAGGAGGGCTGGGTTTAGTATATCGTACCCATAAACTAAGGCCCCCTAAGTTCCACTTGGACCCAAGAGATAGGAATTTCAACCCTTGCCTTATTAATTGTTTATTCATTTTAATTAGATCCAATCTAATAATGAAAAGCAAAGGGGCATTCACAAATGGGCTAACCCATAAGAGAGGAATTTAAACTTTACACTTTCAATTGAATCCAAAATTCTTAACACTTACTGAACAACGAAACAATAACAAAAGCAAATAACATGTTTTATTAAAATAAGAAATTAATTACAAACTAGTGAATTTTTTTTCTAAAATAGCATAAAATAAAACTTAACAATGTATTCTTATATATGTCTAATCCTCCACATCAGATCCTTCTTCTAGCATATCTTGAGTGAAGTCCTCATAATCCTCTCGAGTGTAGATAAACCTTGAAGTAAAAGGAACTTGATTAAGAAATTCTTCCCTAAGGTTATCTGATAACTGATGAACCCTTTGTCCTATTTCTCCATTTGGTAATATAATATCCTCGAATATTTTAAAATTTCGTCAATCCTATCCATAAAAATGTCATATTTATCTTCAATAGGTACATCATTATCAAATAAAAATTCATTCCATGTTATCCTTAAGCTTGGTTCTGCTAACGGTAGTTTGACTGAGTGATTTTAAAAGGGTTGTATGACTATCAATAATCTTTTCAATTTCCTTATGAATTCAGTTGATTCTAAGAAACACTCTCTCAAACTCATTATCATACTCAGGGTCTGGTATTCTTCTTATAGCTTTAACTTTTCCAACCATACTTGAGTCCATTGAGCTAATTTTTGAAAATAACACACAAAAAAAAAAAAAAAACATTACAAACATATTTAAAAAAAAAATGTGTATACTTACTTGGTAGCGAGTTGGTCCGTTGTAGTTGTTGTGTGTATTTCGTGGGAACGTTCAGGACCAACATAGCAGTGGCTCTGATACAACTTGTATTGCCCTCATTTCTCATAAATTATCGAGAACACAATGTTTGATCATAATCATAAACATTGCTCTTTTATTGAATGGAAACTTAAAAGTAAGTATATGGATCCATGGTTTTACGAAAATAAAATAATTGCCTTTAACATATCAAAATGAGCAACATTAGATAAAACTTTAAAAGAAGACATTATTTAATAAAAATAAATATGCCCGCTTGATCTTCCTCGATTATATGGTCCCCACGAGTACATCACGAAGCTCCTAGGTCCCACTTGCCACCAGCCTTTCTATCTTTAATTGCCTGAAACAACAACATCATAAGGGGTGAGCTTCTAAGCCCAGTAAGGAAAAACAAACAAGACTTAGTCATATAATAATATAATCAAACATATCATAAATTTCACAAGCATCATAACAAAACTTATTTATACTAATCATACAACATCATAAAACCCTAAGTCATATCATAACCTAAGTCGTAATTCTAAATCATAAATCATAGAACATAGTCTTAAGTCATAGGTCATAAGTCATAATAATAACTATAGGTTATAGGTCATAATAACAAGTCATGTATGATAAAAAGATAAGTGCTTATACTGTTGGAGAAAACTGATACATGATCTTTATTTATTTTCATGTAGATCTAATATTAAACAAATTAATATGAGATAACCTAGAACATGTTTCTAAAATTGAATTCATTGAGAAACAATGATAAGAATACTTACAGTATACGCAGCGGAATGAATGAGTCCTTCCTTCAGTTTCTCTAACCCTTGTATCCTTTATGTTGCAGAGTATTATCAAGAAACCGAACCGATCTTCTATTATCTTCATAGTCTTCCAAAGTATCCTTAGAATCACCTAGACTAGAGTGGGCAATTCTCAACACATGAGATAGATACAAAGAGAAGAATATAAAATAACAAAGAGGCTTAGAAAATGACTTGTGTTTAGAGAGAATCTAAAAACTATCGAAAAATCTGACTTGTGACTTGTGTTTTCTTCTCTCACTTGGCACTACTTTTATAGACTCAATTAGGCCATTTAATTTAATTAAAAAATCAATAAAATAATAGCCAATTAACAGCCCTAGGTCAAAATTATCATGGGCTGTAGGCCTGTGAAATTTCTCATTTGACTATAAGCCCATAGGACTTAAAACCAAGACCTGTATTATTTTCTATTGATTTAATTAATTAAATCATTTATCAAATTAATTATTTATAATTTGAACCTTGATTTAAACTTATTTATTAATTTAGATACCAATTTATCTTAATTAATAAATTTTCCCTAATTTCTCTTTTCATTCTCTAAATTACATAATTTTGTGAAACTATCCAAAATTGACTTGGTCAACTTTGATAATTCTAATTGATAATTAAATCAATTAATTGAGACTATCTAGATGATTTTATCTAAGGTTCAATGGGGACCATGGGCCTATGAAATCAAGCTCCAATAAGTTATCATAAATCTAACAAATAAATTTACTAACTTATTGATTCCTCGTGACTCCACTAAAGAATTGGAATTGCACTCTTGAATTCATAGAACACTCTATAGAAAATATAAATACACTATTAAATATCCATTGTTACAACCATAATTGTCACTCAATCCTTTATAGACAGTCTACAATGAGATGGGACTAAAATACCGTTTTACCCCTCAGTGTATTTTATCCTTAAAACACTTAGTTCTTTGTAAATGATATTTCAGTAAACTAATATTAATTACTGAAATGAGATCTCTATCATTTAGCACCTTGAACCAAACTAAAAGGAAACCATCGTTTCACTTTTTCATCAGAAGCTATAGATGTTCATATCTATGATTAACACTCCAACTCAATTATACTACAGAGTTCCCAAGATATAAGTATGGGCTAGTCCATAGGGTAAGTTGGTAACGAACAAGTCAAAGAACTCAAATAATACAATCAGTTAGAATACTAACCACTCAGAATTGAGATTGAATTGACCTATGGTCAACTATATGATATGACTAGAATAGATAATAACGGTATGTTTACTTATCTTATCAACTGTCAATATCGGTCATGTTCGATGTAACAAGTACATTTGATCTTATCTACTTTGCTAATGTTCTGGAAAAAACATAACACCACAATGTGTAAGTAGATCATATCGTAGATTGGCAAGTTAGTGTAAATCTTGTGCACTGACTAATCTTAGGACTAACTTATTTTGAACATATAATCATATTTATATTCCACTGTGATTACGTCACTATAAATAAGATTAGCTATATGCTCGGGATTTAGAAGTTTATATTAAATAAATAATCATGAAAATAAAACATGTGAGCAAAGTGATTGACCAAGTCAAAAAATGATTTCGTTTCTTTTATTAATAATAAATGAGATTACAAATAAATTGGGTTTTAATTAGGGCATAAAACCCCAACATATAGAGGGGTGGAAATTAAGCCCCGGACATAAGTCTGTCATACACCTGACATCAACTTAGGTCTGTCATAAAATTTTGGCAACCGAGCCTACCGGTCATAAGTCTGCCATACATCATTGGACACCTTAGGTCCAGACACACTTACCCTTTTATTGTACCTGAAATGTAAGGTTATACAAAATATAAACTAGGTCATAAACTACCCTACCTAATTTTCCTTACCAAATCTGGGATATTGGAGACAAGTGCGGGATTAGAAACTCCTAAAACCAAACATAAAGAAACCATAAGTCCTCTAGAGAAAAGAAGATGAAGAGAAGATCTAAACCATCAGAATAAGACTTACCAAAAACCTTAAGTTTCAAAGAAATCGAATACTTAACCAAAAGTCATTATAACGAGTTAGGTTTTAAATTAAAAGGAAAGAATAAGAAGAATGGAAATGGACTAAACCTGAAGATGTAAGAGTACCTTAGACTGCTTAGAGCTTCAATTTACACCTCAAACATCGAAATCACACAATAGCTTACTTTGCAAGTGTTTGGAAATGCTTTAGATTTGAAAGCTTTAACCCCAAAACCCTATTGTTTCTCTTTAGAACAAAAATAGCAGCTTGAAGGCTCTGAAAAGTGTTTGAAAGATCATGAAAATGGCTGAGTGAAGGGTCCTATTTATAGAGTTCAAGGAGTGAAACTAACTCCCATTTCAATGAATAAATAAATGATTAAAAATAATATATCGCCTGCACCATAATCCCGAGAGTCCATGGTTTCGTTCATGCAAAGTCGACGTGTTTTTCTGTAAAAGCATAGGTGATATATCAGCCCCTATAGCTGCGATATATTGGCTTACGCTAATGTACTAAACCACATTTTTGCACATTTTAATCATACTTAAAGTTGTTTAAACTACTTTGACTGAGTAGTATGAGATCCTAGCATCTGCGGGAAGATTCTAGACTTCCTAGACTTATCCATGATTATTTTTATTCATCTAAATCCTTAAATCTTTAATAAACATACATGTGACAAATGTCACATTATTAATTATTCTATCTAAACATTAGGTTATAATAAATAATCTTCCTAGGACTATCTTCATTAATCAAACCTTAAGATAAAATTAATATTTCTAAACTACAGGCTAAACTTATAAAATCCATAACTTGCTCTACGATTTTCTAACTAAATCCCAGCTTTGAACCAATATCCACGAAAAGTAAAATACTACAGCGTAACATAACACTATCTAACTAAGGAAAAATATGAGGCATTACATCTCTTCAAAGTAACATCCATGCAATCTCTAATGCGCTCCAATGATGGAATAGAGTCTCCTATCAGAGGCTTGATAAGGCTATTAATAATAAGAAAAAAGAACTCCACTCAATTGATGCTAACCTCAACCATCATTCATGGGTGAAGTATAGAAAACTTGGGAATGATCTTGACATCCTCTATCACAAACAAGAGAAGTACTGGGCTCCTCGCTCTAAAAATAGCTGACTAAAATTGGGGGATAAAAAAATTGCCTACTTCCATCGTAGTGATACTTGTCATAAATGCAAGAATAAAATTGAGAGTTTATCCAATGCCGCCGGAATTTCAGTTGATGGTCAACAGGATATCTCTTTGATTTTGCAAGATTATTTCACTTAGTTGTTTGCCTCGGACCAACCTAATGAAGATGCCACCTATCGAGTCCTTAATGCCATTCCTATTAAAGTCACGAATCTTATAAATGATCAGCTCACCAAACCTTTTACTCTGGAGGATGTTAAGTTGGCTCTATTTCAAATGAATCTCAACACTAGCCCTAGTGAAGATGGCTTAAACGCAGATTTCTATCAAAAAATTTGGGGCATTGTGGGTGGGGATGTTAGTGGTTTTTGCTTGACTTTTTTAAATGGTGATTGTGACATTCGAAGCATCAATAAGACTCTCATTGCTCTCATCTTGAAAGTTAATGAGCCAGCTAGCCTAGAATATTTCAGGCCTATAAGCTTATGTAATGTTATCTACAAAATCATTGCAAAATCCATGACTAACAGACTGAGAGAAATCTTAGGTGCTGTCATTTTAGAAGAGCAAAGTGCTTTTATCCCTAGAAGGCTTATCACTGATAACGCTACGATTGATTTTGAATGTGTGAATGCTCTCAAGCACCGCATCACTAGTAAATCTGACGCTTTTTCTCTTAAGCTGGATATGTCTAAGGCCTATGATCGTGTTGAGTGGCCTTTTCCTGTGCAATATCATGAGGAAACATGGCTTTCATTAAAACTGGATTAAGAAAGTCCTTAGTTGCATCTCGTTTGTGCACTACTCAGTCATCATCAATGGAGAAATCAATTGTCACATGATTCCTCAGCGTGGCCTTAGACAAGGTGACCCTCTCTCCCCTTTCTTATTCCTCTTGTGCGCTAAAGGTCTATCCGACCTTGTAAAAAGGGACTATGATGAGGCTGGATTGTTATCTAGGATTACTTGTGGTAGAACTGGTCCTTCCATTTCTTAGATTTTCATTGAAAATCATAGTATTTTTTTCTTCAAAGCCTCCACGGGGGATTGTGTTCGCTTTAAAGAGATCTTTGAATGGTATAGTCAGGCTTCTTGGCAGCTGGTCAATTTCAACAAATCAACTGTTTGTTTTAGTTCCATTATCTCTGAAGAAGATCGCACCTCCATGGCTAATATTCTTGATGTCAAAATTGTAGCATGCCATGATAAATATCTGGGGCTTGCCTGTTTTGCAGAGCGAATAAAAAATGCCTCTTTCAAGCAACACGCGACTGTATTTGGAGTAATCTTTTCAATTGGAAGGGTAAACTTTTCTCTGCAGGAGGGAGAGAGGTTTTACTTAAGGCTGTCATCCAGTCTATACCTACCTATTCCATGAATCTCTTCAGGCTTCCAGCGACCCTTGTACATGAAATTCACAAAATGTGCGCCCAGTTTTGGTGGGGTGGTGATGACAGCAAGAGGAAAATCCACTGGTGTAAATGGAAAAAAATGTATTGGCACAAAAATGTGGGGTCCTTGGCTTTAGGGATCTGTTCTTGTTCAACCAAGCCCTTCTGGCTAAACAAGTTTGGCGTCTGCACTCTCATCTTGATGCTCTAGTTAGTAAGGTGATGAAAGGGTTCTACCACAATTCTGAGACATTTCTTCATGCCAAAGTTGATAGTAATGCCTCTTACATTTGACGTAGCATCTTATGGGGTCGTGACCTTACTAATACTGGTGCTAGATGGAAAATTGAAAATGGTCGTGATGTTTCTATCTATAAGGATAAATGGATTCCAAGAGGTTCAGGATTACTGTCCATATCTCCTCGCTCTCTTCCCCCTGAGGCTAAGGTTGACTCTCTTCGCCTCCCCTCTGGTGAGTGGAATGCCCCGCTGATTAGTCAATCGTTCTTTCAGGAAGAAGCTGATGCCATCCTCTCAATTCTTGTGACCATTTCAGATAGAAAAGACTTCCTCGTATGTCATCATGATAATTCAAGCTACTACACTGTTAGAAGTGGTTATTAGCATGCTGTTCGATTACATGGACTGGGTAATGTTGAAACTTCCCAAGGCGCCCCAAGGTGGTGGAAAAGACTTTGATCCCTTTGTGTACCTCCAAAAATTAAACTCTTCATTTGGAAGGTTTCGCATTATTGGCTCCCCACTTTCAGTAACCTTCGTCATCATGGTATGCATGTTGAGGAGACCTACCCAGTCTGCCTGAGAGGCCTTGAGTCCAGTTTCCATGCTGTGTGGGGAAGTCCAAGTCTGACTACATTTAGAAATCAGGTATGCGATACATTAGCCTTCCTTCTTTTCAACATATGGATATTTATGAGGTTAAGATGGAACTTATTGAATCCCTGTGTAACCATGAGTTAGAAAGAATGCTCACAATATTATGGAGGATCTGATTCTTTAGGAATAAGTTTGTGAATGAAGGGATTAAACTCAAAGATGAAATGGTGTCCATGTGGGCTCTTGATTACATCCATCACTATCATTGTGCGAACAACTCTATCGGTGACAACGGATATCAGAATCGTGGTCCTACTACTAGGGAGGCTCAGCATTGGGAGACCCCCTTGATCTTGTGAAGATCAATTCAGATGCAGCTATTTCTGCTCAAACCAATAAGGTGGGCCTTGGCACGATTATCACGGATCACCAAAACAATTCTCTTGCTTCAGCAGTCTGGCCTCTTTGTGCTATGTTTTCTCCTGTTATCGCTAAAGCCATGGGCATTCTGAAGAGCCTTCAAACCTGCAATAATATGGCTTACTTAAGCATTGTTCTTGAATCTGATTGCCATTCAGTGGTGCAAGCTATCAACAACACGACATTAGACCATTTGTATCTTGGTTCTATTATAATGGATATCATTGCCATTTGTAATAAGTTTATTGTTCTTTCATTTAAATATTGTCTTTGAGTCTCAAAGAGTGTAACTCATTCTTTAGTTAAGTTAGCTTTGTCTAAGTATTGATTCTTATATTCAAACCGATGACTATTATTAATAATATCCACTTGGCACTCTTTTTCCACAAGAGCTTTTCCTCCAAAAAAGTTTTGCTCATGAGGTTTAACTAGGCCAAGTTTTTCTAAAAAAGAAAAAGAAATTATTACTATATAATAACCTAAATCAAATGAGCTTTGGACAACTTATGAAAAATAAGAATTTAAAATTTGATTCAATCCTAAAATTTTGAGGCAACTGATTATTAAACAAAACATACAATAGAATCCATAAAAAAGAGAGATCGACGAAATTAAGGGAAATGACCATATATATGTATAATAATTTATTCATATCACCTTGTAAGTTGTAACAAAGTTTTATCGAAATACATAAAATACAAACGTGCAAGCTCGGAGGTTTGGTATGGGAAAACCTATATTTAACGACCCTTTTATACATGCATTTATTTATTTAGCGTATACAGTTTACATGCTTAGATCCACAAGGATTTTAGCGACTCCATGATCCAAAGTGTCTTCCAAATATATGATATAATCCAAAGCAAGCCTTGCCATAATCACTATACTAATTGCCACCACCTCCGCCGCCACCGCCACCACCTCCTTTTCCTCCTCCATGACCACTGCCCCCGCCTCCTTTACCTCCTCCACCAGAACCACCACCACCTTTTCCTCCACCATGACCACTGCCCCCGCCTCCTTTACCTCCTCCACCAGAACCACCACCACCACCTTTTCCTCCTCCATGACCACTGCCCCCACCCCCTTTACCTCCTCCAGCAGAACCACCACCACCTTTTCCTCCACCGTGACCACTGCCCCCGCCTCCTTTACCTCCTCCAGATCCACCCCCACCCCCACCTCCTTTTCCTCCACCTTGGCTACCACCATGTCCACCGCCACCAGAACCACCTCCGCCGCCTCCTTTTCCTCCTTGGCCATCACTGCCAGAACCGCCACCACCTCCTTTTCCTCCTCCGTGGCCACCGCCAGAACGGCCACCGCCTCCTTTTCCAACCCCGCCACCTCCTTGGCTCCCATCACCGGATCCACTAGCATCATATCCTCCACCACCACCGCCGCCGCCGTGCCCACCACCTCCTTTGCCTGATCCTCCCCCGTGGCCACCATGACCACCGCCTCCGCCGCCTTTTCCTCCTCCATGGTGATTGGAGTCTTGCGTGTTGGCATCACCCTTTGTAGTTTCCGTTGCTTCACTCTCAGCTGAAAATAGTGCAAACATTAAATTCCGGGGACAATGCAAGATTTAATAACAAAAAAATGAAGCATCCACTTAACTTATGTATATATTAAAAAAGATATATCATTTTGCCATACTTTTCTTCACATTCACATCATTCGATCTAATAGAAACTTAGCTACGGTTGATTAGAGGGATACAGAAAGGATAATTAGGTGTCGATTATACCTAATGGGATGGCTTCAGATCCAGCGCAACACGACCAGCACCGACCATATCGACAACATTTCTTTTTGCAATATGCTTTAGTTTCATGATTCCCGTCGCCTTGATTCGTGTCCACTGTACATTTCATGATGATCATTATTATAATATGTAACCAAGAATTTCATATAAGTTATTGTCGCAAACAATCGCACTATTTTACATCTAATAGTCTATTCGTATGAAATTTTGGATTACCTTCCTCAATATATATATATATATATGCGCGGTCGTGTTCGAAAGGGGTAGTAATTGTTTTAGTAATGCATCATACAACAAATTACTAAAGAACAAACGAAAGAGTATGCAATAAATTCATATCTCCATGATAAATATATGCCTATGAACATTAATTTTTTTAAAAAAAAAAACGACAAAGCATATAATAAATAATAAAAGTAAAAATTTATCTATCGTGTACGTGGTACACGAGAGACATTAATTCGCATGGAAAGGATATTATGTATGTATATATATATACACACACAGAAGCACACACCATATATATTATGAATTGTTTTCCTACCTATATAATTCTTATGGGAAATTATGATAAGTGTAATATGACTAAATAACATAACAAAAAGAAGTGGGGTTTGGGAGTAGTCAACCTTTGTTTCCATCCTCGTGTATCTCTAACGCTGAAGATATGACAAGCAGAGCAGCCAAGAGAGAACCTAAGATGAAGAAAGTTCTGGACCTCATTTTACTTATTGATATTTCTACAGAGACAAAGGTTGACAAGCCTGGTTCTGTGTATATCATGTATTTATAGTAAATGTAGGGATGAAACGACACCGCTTGCTATTTAAAAAATAATGTCGTTTAGTGCACCGATTCAGTTGGCAGTTGAATATATATTTTATCTCAAGATATACTAAAAGACAGCTTCTTCTAGCGTCGACAGATAAGCAGATTTAGATGCAGAGATGTCCGATGCTTGAGCTCACACGTTTAATGTAGTGCATGCAAGACATGAACTGGGATTTCCGAGACAGGATTAGATCAAGAAATTGACTGTTTTTTTGGCTAAATTTATAGTTCTGTTTAGAATAAATAACATTCTTATCCCCAAACTAGGACAATTATATGATTCTTCCTCTCAAAGTATATAATAAAAATTTCTCCTAGTTAGATTTCATTTTAGGTAGTTAATAAATTGATGATGTATTATTTTAAATGTTGATGTGATAGTTTCATATGTAAAATAATTAGCAGTGGATGATGTAGTATTTTGTATATTAATATGGTAGTATTATATATAGAATAATTATCAATTTTGACCATCTCACAACTACAAAATTATGCATTTTTTATTAAAAAAAATATATAATTTTTTTCTTAAAAATATTAATTAAATTCTTAAAAAATATAAAAAAACTAATTAATAACAAATGTTATCCCAAAATTTGAAAAGGATGATGTGGCAGTAAAATTGACATGTGGCATAGATTAGTTGGGTGATCTGGCTTAGCAGTAGCCCAATGCATCAGTGAAAAATTTAGACTGCTTGAGAGATGCCATAATCAAGTCAAATACACCCGAGGAGAATACTTGGGCTAAGGTGTGCTTGGCTCGGACCCTTGTCCGAGAAGCCCAAGTGTTTGGTTCAAACCCAAGTCTAAGGAGCTTAAAGGAAGGGTTTGGACTTTGGCCCGAGGGACAGAAGCACCAGGTCCGATCGGACCTTAGCTTGAGGAGCCCCTAGATGTTTAGCTCGGACCAAGTCCGAGGAGAGGTCCCATGCATGCCAAGGGATGGACTTAGATTTTGGCCAAGGAGAGGCCACAAAAGGTCCGATCGGACCTTAGTTGGAGGAACCAAGTGCTTGGCTCGGACCTATCCGAGGTGAGCTCCCAAGATGTTTGGCTCGGACATGTCCGAGGTGAGCTTCCAAGATGGTTGGCTCGGACCAAGTCCGAGGAGAGGCAAGGGTGATTGCCTCGGACCCTAGTCCGAGGAGAAGGCAAAAATAGGTCCGATCGGACCCTATTCCGAGGAGCCAAATTACTTGGCTCGGACCTTAGTCCGAGGTATGCTCAAAGAGGTTGGCTCGGACCATATCCGAGGAGAGCCAATGCATGTGGCTCGGACCTTGGTCAGAAGACGATAATCATCAACAAACAAACTAGACTACGTCAAATTCCCAGAAATTACTTCAGTAAGAATCGGTCTGGGCACCGCGGGAATCTCTCATTCCTCACTCAAATTGAGGAATCTGTTGTATTTTAAATATTTATTGTAATTTAAATATAGGATGAATAATAAAATATCCCTATCTGAAGGGGATATCAGTTGAGGATCCCAAGCCTATAAATAGAGGGTTGATGGGATTGTAAACGGACTTTTTGGCAAATTGAGAATTAGTCTGAGTTCTAGAGAGAGAAAGTGTGTTTTTCTTGAGAGAACCCTTTTTTGTATTCTTGAATATTTACACTTAAGAAACTCAGTTGACACTGGTTCATCTGATCTTGAGTGTGAATAGAGTAATAAAATCTCTAAGTGGATTAGGCTATTACTGACTGATCGGGGCTGAACCACTATAAAATCTCTTGTGTTATTTACTTTCATTGATTAAACTGTCTGTTGTCGTTTACATTCTCTTGAAGGCTTGTCGTTATTGACGTTATCACGTCGTTGACTAAAAACACAGTCAACATTTTGGTGCTTTCATTGAGAGCCTGAAGAGAAGGACACACTGTCCCTGAAGCTATATGGTGCCTAAGAACACTAATGCGGCCTCCAAGAGGGCAAGCACCTCTAAGGAGCATGCTAGATCAGAGGGTCCCAGCGTTCAAGATCGTGAGACTGAGCCTAGAGTTGTGCTCGAGGATGTAGCTCCAGAAGTTGAAGAGCTCCAGGAGACCATGAGCGCATTCCAGGAGGAGCTGGCTCAGTTCAATGCTAGGCAGGAGGCCTTTGCTGAAGAAATGGCCAGGCAGAAACGGGAGATGGACGCTAGGAGCGAGGAGATCCGTCGACAGCAGGAGGAGGCCAACAGGCGACATCGCGAAGATGCACTTGCTCTGGAGGAAGCTACGCAACTGACCAGAGCCAATACTCAGGCTGCGCCTGGGGTGACACCCACCCCAGAGGCAAGGACCGCAGATGCTGGTCGTAAGAAAACTGATAGACCAGGCAGGGGTGGTGATAACCCACCTGGTCATGAAGAGGAGGGAGTCTGATCGCGCACTGCCTCAACCCAAAGGGGGAACTCTAAGACCCCCTCAAGGAGCCACCGATCAGAGACTTCCAGGTCAGGGAGTCATAGGTCAGGCAGTAAGAAAATACCTTCTGATCAGGAGCACAATAGAGCTCCTCATGGCAAAGAGACTTCCCACTTCAAAGATGGACATGGGCGTGATGAAGCTGACAGTCACCACACCAACCAGTCGAAGGAGGAGAATGATAACCGACGAGGAAGAGAAGATCAACCAGCTCAAACGGGAAAGCCACCACGGCATCCCAACCAGCGTAATGGCAAGGAGCACGCTCCACCTAACAGACCTTCCGAGAAGACTCGGAGTACGGTGTTCGACCGGTTGGGAAAGAGCACTGCTCAGAAGGACCTGAGGGACGTCATTGATGATAGAAGGAGGACCGTCCCGGTCGAAGGGCAGGAGCCAATCCGTCCTACCAGTCGAGTAGAAATACTCGATGGTGAGGGGCTGGATAGGAGTGCCCGACCAGGCGATCCCGAGATTAAGACCCCAGCTGTGGCCCTAGGCATCCAAGCCCAGCTTGATGCTTTGACAGCGGCAGTCCAGAGTTTGTCAAAACAACCAGTTATTGATCTGTTAGACCACAGAAGTGGTAGCCCTTTTTGTGCTAGAATTAGAGCAGCTCAACCACCAAAGAAGTACAAAGCACCGGTACTGCCAGTTTATACAGAAAAGGCAGACCCGGTAAGGCACGTTGGGAAGTTTGAAGATCAGATGGAGCTGCTCGGGGTGAGTGATGACTACCGCTGCAGAGTCTTCCCCACCACATTGTCAGACACCGCCTAAGAGTGGTACTGGAAGTTCAACCAGACTCTATCACCTCTTGGGAGAGTTTTCGGAAGGAGTTTTGCAGGCAGTTTAGTACTGCCCGAACCCCTCCTGTTTATGCCAACCACTTGGTGGATATTAGGCAAGCTAAAGATGAGTCTCTCAAGAACTACATTCAAAGGTTCATGAGAGAAGCTAACCGAGCTACCGCGATTGGAGATGAAGGAAAAATGGTGGCAATCTCTTCCAGTATTATCTATCGAAGTCCTTTATGGGACAGCATCCACCGCCATCCAATTTCAACTTTACAGCAGTTTTTAGACCGGGCAGATAAGTACACGAAGTTGGATGATGCTATTGAGAAAGGAGAGAATGGGTTGAAAAAACCAAGTGGATCAGGTGATACCCCCAAGGATGGAGGAAATGATCAAGGTGGCAGTAAGAAATGTGGGAATAACGGGTCTGACCGCCGCAATGAGAAAAAGGCTAAGTCGGGACCAAACGACAAGCCAACGAAGTATGAGCCTCGATTCACCAACTACACCACTCTTTCGGCGACCCGGGCGGAGATCTATCTAGCCAGTCATCAGGAGGTCCCTTACCGGAACCCCCACCAATCAAGAAGGAGATGAGTAAGAGGGATATGAACAAGTTCTGACGTTTCCATGGAGACTATGGACACGCCACGAATGAATGTAATCACCTTAAAGATGAGATAGAGTTTCTCCTCCGGTCAGGGAAGCTAAAAAAGTACCGAGCAGAGAAGACCCAAGGAGAGGGGAGCAGCAATAATCCTGGGTTCAAGCGGAAACGGTCCCCACCTTTGCAACCTGAACCTGTGGACTTCACATTAGATATAATATGTGGAGGACCACATCTTGCTGGGGATAGCAATAAGGCGAGGGAGAGGTATGCTCGCACCCTTCTTCATGAGTTGGGTGCGGCATCCACCTCCGAGGTTATGACGGTGGAGGAGCGACCATCAAAGAACCCAAGGTATGAAAGTGAGTCCCTCACTTTCACTGAGGAAGATGCTAAACACGTGAGGTATCCTCACAATGACCCTCTTGTTGTGACAGTCCAAATTGCTAATATGAAGGTGAAGAGATGTTTGGTCGATACAGGAAGCTCTGTAAACATCATTTATAAGTCCTCCTTTGAGAAAATGAAGCTATCTATCAATGACTTGAAGCCATGCTCTCACGTCATTTATGGGTTTACTGGAGAAGGATTGTCACCAGCTGGGACAATCAAATTACCAGTCACAGCGGGGGAAGCCCCCAAGCATGAAACCGTAATGACTGAGTTTTTGATTGTTGACTGCCCGTCCGCCTACAATGTGGTTATTGGTCGACCACTACTCACCAACTTACATGCGGTAGTTTCAATTTGGCACCTATCCATGAAGTTCCCGACCAGCGCTGGCATAGGCTATGTCCTAGGAGACCAAAGGGAGGCTAGGGAGTGCTATAATGCCTCGATAGCTAAGGCGAAGAAAGGTGCCAAGGAGAACAACATGATTGTATGTGTTGAGAGAGAGGAGGTGGATGAGATGGATGTAGACCAGAGTCTTGTAGTAGTGAACGATGAAGAGATGTTAGAGGAGTGTGACCACGAGAGCACTCCTAGTTTGAAAAAGTAGAAGACCCCATCCAGTGATGAAGTCACCAAATAGGGCGTTGCCCAAAGCGAGGGAAGAGATTTTGATCCTCGCTTTGGGGATTATGAGAGTGATGTGGGACCGTCCGAGGAGTTAGAGGAGGTCCCTATAGATGAGAATGACCCGACGAGAGGGGTCAAGATTGGAAAGAAGTTGAAAGCTGAGGTGAGAGCATAGCTGATAGAATTCTTGTGAAGGAATCAAGATGTCTTCGCCTGGTCTCACAAGGATATGGTGGGTATCTCACCAACTGTGATCAGCCACGTGCTCAACGTGGATGAAGGATATCCAGCGGTGCAGCAGAAGAGGAGATTGCTTGACAAGGATCGAGCAAAGGCTCTTAAGGAGGAGGTAGAGTGATTGAAGGAGAATGGGTTTATCAGAGTGGCATACTACCCAGCTTGGGTTTCAAACCCAGTGTTGGTGCCCAAACCCAATGGAAAGTGGAGGACTTGTGTAGATTTTACTGATCTAAACAAAGCGTGCCTGATGGATTGCTTTCCTTTATCGAGAATAGACCAGTTGGTAGATGCAACCTCTGGTCACGAGACATTGTCCTTCATGGATGCGTATTCGGGGTACAACCAGATCAGCATGCATCCTCCTGATGAAGAGCATACCAGCTTCCGAACAGATATAGGGCTATACTGCTATAAGGTCATGCCCTTCGGATTGAAGAACGCAGGAGCTACCTATCAGCGTTTGGTGAATGGTATGTTTCGAGACTTAATCGGCAAGAGCATGGAGGTATACGTAGATGATATGCTGGTGAAGTCAAAGGAAGCTGGGGGGCACGTGCGAGACTTAGAGGAGTGCTTTGCAATATTGAGGAAGTATAACATGAAGTTAAACCCCCTCAAGTGTTCATTTGGAGTGGGTTCTGGAAAATTCCTTGGGTTTATTGTTAACTACCGAGGAATAGAGGCAAACCCAGAGAAGATCAAGGCAATCATAGAGATGAAGTCTCCAACAAGAATAAAGGATGTGCAAAGCTTGACTGGGCAGATTGCGGCTCTAAGCAGGTTCGTTTCAAAATCAACGGACAAGTGCGTCCCGTTTTTTAACCTCCTTAAAGGAGGCAAGAAGTTTGAGTGGACCGCAGAGTGTGAACAAGCTTTCCAGGCGATAAAGGAGAATTTGGCTCAACCTCCTATTCTTTCCAAGCCAGTTGATGGAGAAGACCTATTTATGTACCTAGCAGTCACGGAGCACGCTGTTAGTGCTGCCTTAGTACGTGAGGAGGATAAGGTGCAGCACCCGGTATATTATGTTAGCAAGCGATTGATAGGAGCGGAGTCTCGGTATCCCATGATCGAGAAGTTGGCAGACTGCTTGGTACTTGCATCACGAAAATTGCAGCCATACTTCCAAGCACACCTCATTAAGATCCTTACTGACCAGCCTCTACGCCAAGTTTTACAGAAGCCGGAGTCGTCTGGTCGGCTACTTAAATGGGCAGTTGAGCTAGGCCAATTTGAAATCAAGTACCAACTGAGGACTGCTATTAAAGGTCAAGCTTTGGCAGATTTCATTGTTGAATGTACCGAAATCGCTGATGTTCCCGACCAGCAAGAGAGTGTTACTGGGCAAAAAGAAGAAATTCCTACTTGGCAACTTTTTGTTGATGGGTCGTCGAATGAGCTCCATTCAGGAGCTGGGATTATACTAGTCACACCAGAGAAGCACCGAATTCATTGTGCACTAAGATTCGGATTTAATGCTTCTAACAATGAGGCGGAGTATGAGGCCCTCTTAGCAGGCTTGCGACTGGCTAGAGATGTACGTGCCCGGTTGGTAGAGATAAATAGTGATTCCCAATTGGTGGTCTATCAAGTATTGGGGGAATACCAGGCAAGGGGCCTACGCATGGTGGCATACTTAAACAAAACCAAAGATTTGCTAGCCCAGTTCGAGGAGTATACCATCAAGCTAGTACCACGGGAGCAGAATTACAATGCAGATGCTTTAACAAAGCTTGCTAGTGCAAAAGATGCCGAAACTTTGAATATAGTACCGGTAGAATACTTGGCGGAGCCGAGCATTGATAAACAAGAGGCCATGCCGATCACGATAGCCGACACCTGGATGACTCCCATCATTGCTTACCTTGAGCAAGGGACCCTCCCAGATGGTCGTAATGAAGCAAGGAAGGTTATGAGGCAAGCTGCTAGATACACCATGGTGGATGGAGTGTTGTATAGGAGAGGGTATTCCCTACCTCTACTCAGGTGCATAACGCCCGACCAGTCAAAGAACTTATTAGCTGAGGTGCATGAGGGGTTTTGTGGAGATCATGCTGGGGGGCAGAGTCTATCTAAAAAGATCTTGAGGCAAGGATTTTTCTGGCCTACCATGAACGAGGACTCTATGGAATACGTGAGGAGGTGTGACAAATGCCAAAGATTTTCTAAAGTGCCCAGAGCGCCCCCAAATGTCTTGAAGCAAATGCAAAGTCCGTGGCCTTTTGCAGTGTGGGGTATTGATCTGATCGGGAAGTTGCCCAAAGGAAAAGGAGGAGTGCAGTTTGCAGTGGTCGCGGTAGATTATTTTACTAAGTGGACTGAGGCCGAGCCATTAGCCACGATCACATTGAAGAAAGTATTGGACTTTGTGGTTAAGAACATAATATGTCGCTATGGTCTGCCTAAGAAGATAGGGTCTGACAATGGCACCCAATTTGACAGCGACATATTTACCGATTTTTGCACTCGGCATGGCATCACCAAAAGTTTCTCCTCGGTAGCCCATCCTTAAGCCAATGGACAGGTTGAAGCGGTAAACAAAACATTGAAGGACACTCTGAAAAAGCGCCTGGAGCAAGCTAAGGGTGCTTGGGAAGAAGAGTTACCAGAGGTCCTTTGGTCATATAGGACTACTGCTCGGACGGCAACCAGACATACCCCATTCTCTTTGGCATATGGGTATGAGGCCATGCTACCTGTGGAGATAGACCCACCATCTCATAGAAGGACCATGTACAACCAAGAGGAGAACCATCAGTTGTTAGCAGAATCATTGGACTTCCTCGAAGAGAGAAGAGAGGAGGCAAGCCTCAGAGTTGCTACTCATCAGCAAAAAGTGGCGCGCTACTTCAACTCCAGAGTGCGAGATCGAAAGTTCCAGGTCGGAGATTTGGTCCTCAGAAAGGTGTTTGTAAGAGACCCAGCAGCTGGTGTGCTAGGACCAAACTGGGAAGGACCGTATCAAATTGAGCAAGTCTTGCCACCCGGCACCTACAAGCTTGCTCGGTTGAATGGAGAGCTGATCAGGAACTACTAGAATGGTGAGCACTTGAGAAAATATTATCAATAAATACTGCTTGCAGAGTAGTAGCTTTGTATCAAGTGCTTAACTTGTTATTTAAGTTTTTGTTTGTGAACTGGTTATTTGCTACCCAGTCACATTATTTTGAACAATGTTATTTTGTTTGGAACTCGTTGTTAGACACGTTTTGTCACTTATTAATACGAGTAATAAAAGAGACCACGCGCAGCGTGGTCGAATCTTGCTACAAATTTTGCATCTGTGTTGATTAGTCTTGCTTGGTAGTGTTCAACTGTCATAATGATTTAAACAAAACAGGTCTTCTAAAAACTAAGTGTAAATGTATAACGGATAGTGTTCAACTGGTCAGTATCATGATATGAATGACCAACGTTTAAATAATGTTTTTGTAGTGGTCAACTACTGAAATATGTTCGTATATTTTATGTGTTTCACGAGTAGTGACTACTCGGACAAATTCGATCAAGTAGCAAGTGATCAAGGATTTATCAACCCTCAATCACTTGGGGGGCACATAGGGTATACTGGTTTGTACTTCAACACAGGCAATAAGAGCACGAGCAAATATATCTGTTTTTGGGCTGACTTGTAAGTTTGGAAGTCTAAAAAGGCCATTAAGCTAACTTGTTTAACAAAGCTTAAGTAACTTAGAATTTTTAAAATTTTAAGTTAGAAACAGATATTCGTGTAATGATAAAATTTATGCTCATAAAAGGTTAGAGCAATAAGAGCATGAGGAAGTATATTTAGTATGGACTTATGGAATGGTTAGAATTTCTAAGTTAGAAAACTAAATACTCATGTGAAATTTAAGGCATCTAGGAACTTTACTATTCACAATAAAGACTTAAAAGTTTGGAGTTAGTCAAAAAAGAAAAAAGTAAAGTGCTAAGTGTCAAGATAGCTCACTCATCCGAGCAAGAGTATATAAAATAAATTAAACTATGATAAAAACTAGTAAGGCTACAACTAGTCATGCAGATGTGCTCTAGCAGGGTAAGGAGTCACTAGCTTGCTTCTCTGGTGGGTTGATCAACCCCCTCCTCAGCTATAGCTGCTCCTCTTGCTCGGAACGATAAGGTAGAGGAGGCGGGTGCAGGTCCAGGAGGATTGGCAGCTTCTTCAGCAGCCCTTGCTTCGCATCTAGCAAGCTCCTCTGCTTGGACCTCTTTGGTGAAAAAATCGAGCTTGAGAGGTTTATTCAGCTTCCAGACCTGATAAAAGCAGTCAAAGCTAGCCTCCTCGTAGCGAATTAAATCAAACTCCTTTTCTTGTTTCAACTCTTCATTTTCGCTGATCAGTCTTTCATTATCCCGAGCTAACTCCTTGTTCTCGAGGGACAACTTCTCCAGTTAGGCTGTCAAGGAATTGTTGTTTTGAACCTGCTGCTGATTCTCATCAGAAAGTTTCCTAAGAGACTCATCCCGTTCAGCTACGATTTTCTCTGCCTGCTCCAACTTGGATTTGGAGTCTTTTTCTGAAGCCGTTAAAGTCTCTACTTTAGCTTGGGCCTCCACCAGTTGATCGTTTAGTACCTTGATCAGCTCCTTGTAATCAACCGCTCGGAGCTGAGAATGATTGATGTTGACAAGTGACTGCATGAAAGACAAGAGGTTATTACAAGCAAAAATATTAATAACAAATTGTCTTAAGATAAAATACCTACCTTCATCAGTTGAGCAAGCCCTCTTCTTAGGACGACTTCAACGCTAAGCCGAGGGAAGGATTCGAATCTTTGGAGCATTGAAGCGTCATGGTCGATCTCCTCAAGTAGTCCTTTTCCTAGGTCACTAGCAGCACGGAGGACCTCACTCGAGCTAGCCAGGCGGGTAGGAGTTAAGCTCACAGAGGGAGTCAGCGGCGGGAGTGTAGTCGGTCCCTCAGGTTGTCTCCCTTGGCTGGGCGGTACTACCTTCGGAATCTTCCTCGGGGGCATGGAGCCACTTCCATCACCGGCTTTCCTCTTTGGAGCAGAAGCAACGCACTGTCTGAACATGTCTGGGTCTGCAAAAGAGGAAAACATAAAGTTGTTAGAGATATAAACATAATAAAATATACATGAGTATATACTACAATTGTGTTACTCTCGAATCACCAAGTTAGTAAAAATATTCCTATGGTCACTAGACATGTGTTACCTGCGTTGAGGATTTGATCGAGGAACTCATCCTCGTCGTCCGAGGATGAGCTGAGTTCCCTCTCAACCTGGATAGCCTTTCCTTTCCCGGACTGAGCGAGAATGGCAGATCTGCGCTGAGGCTCAGGCTCCCTAATGACAAGGTCACCAGGTCTGCGAGAGAGCGGAGAAGGTCCAGGAGAAAGCTGATCAGTCACTAGCTCCGTGCCCGCGTTGGACTAATCAGTCTTGTTGTTCTCCCCGGTGGTACTTTCCACCGCCATATCTTGGCCACACGGTATCAGGCTTACCATCTGAAGGAGGTCCACAGTGACCAACTTTTCCACATCCTTCTCCCCAGGACTCATGCTAGCCAACTTCTCTGCTCGTTCAAACATCCCTTTAGTAGGCAAGGGTCGCTCGAATGGACCCGCATGTGTACAGGCCAAGTTGTTGGCCGTAATGTCCGATGTAAGGAAGTATTCTTTGTGATACTTCCCGGGGTTCGATTTGTGAAAGATACCACTGAGGTATGTAGTCCCTCTTTGCCTGTGGTAGAAGTGAAAGAAGCCCGTGTTGTTGTGGGAGGGATTGGTCCTAAGGTCAAATAAGTAGTGCGCCTCGTGAGGGGTGGGCTCATCCCAACCATGCAGGAAGTAGAGGATGTACAACGCAAAGAGTGCCTGGATCCCATTCGGTGCGATCTGGAATGGGGAGATATTGAAGTAATCCGCTACACACCGGAAATAGGGGTGTAGCGGAAGTGTCGCTCCAGCGTGCACATGATGCCTGGACCAGGCGCAGTATGTTCCACCAGGCCTATTGGCTCTCTGATGAGAGCTCGGGCATATCACGTTTGCCTCACTCAAGCCCAAAGCCTCGATGTTTGTTTGGAACAACGCGGGATTAAGCCTTGAAGCTTCGGCAATGAACCAGGAAGGTTCTTCTTCTCCCCCCTTACGTGGCCGTTGAACAGCCAAGTCCTGGATCACGGAAGCAAATTTCTGAGAAGGTTCTTTTGAAGGAATGGCAATGCGAGCGTGACTGCGCTTTACCACCTTCTACGCCGCTCTGCGAGCAACCTGTGGATCACGTTCCTGAGGAAGTCTGTTGGATTGTTTCACCCTCATCGTCGACTGAGAAACTTATTGAAGAAACTGTTCCTCGTGGAGGAGATACAAGGCTGAGCGAGGGAGGATCTGCTTGAAGCGACGAAGGCGGTCCTCTGGAGTACAACTGGTGGACGAGTTTGGTGAGGAATCGCTATTTAGAGGAGTCTCGATTGATTGAGGGATGGATGTATCGGAGTCCGTATGGTTGTCACCTCCCCTATAGTCAGAGCGATTCATCTACAAAAATGAATAAAAAATGGGGAGGTGAGTAACCATACAGAAAAAATTCACCAAGAATAAAATTTATTTTTATACTTAGAAAAATTTATCTAAGTTATAAAAATATAGCACATAAGGAAAAGAATAATCTTAGTGCCCAAAAGTGCCTATGAAGTACTTGAAGTATTTAAGGTCACTAAAATTTATATAAATGGGAAATTTTGGGGAGAGCTTCCCTTGAGGTTAGGTTCCCTATGTGTGCGTGTGTGCATACCAAAGGGAAGTGAATGTGGTCCGATCGGACCACATTATTTATCCTAAGAAGTGGCCGTGCCTAGTGCATCCGATCGGATGCTTAGACACTCTAAGGCGTGCGACTGAGGAGATGAGTAACAGCTGCCTGGAACTGAAGGGACTTGATTCCGTGCGAGCCCAGCGCCAAGCAACCCACGAGACGTCCGATCGGACATGGCACGTCCGAGGAGATGCGCATCCCACGGTTCGAGCGTCCGAGCACCTAGCGCGCCTTGTGCCTCAGAGGATCCTAGCCACTAACAGCCCACTATGCCCGATCGGACATGGGCATCCAAGAAGGTTAAAATGTGGTCCGATCGGACGACATACTTGCCCAGAAAATTCAGTGGCTGATTGGCCACTTTCCTTAACTATACACTTTTCATACCTCAAACCCAAACCGTACAAGCAAAGCCCTAAAATCCCTATCTTAAACACACTTATTCATTCACACATACAAAAACAAGATCAAAACATGGAAATGAAAAGTTTTTTTTTCATGTTCTTGAAAACCCACTATACTATCAAAAACCCCAAAACCCATACTCATGATTTATGTCAAATTAACCCATTTGTCTTGAAATTCCTATGAAATTAAAGGTAATGTTGGGTTACCCATACCACAAACATCATTAAAACAACAAGCTAACACATTATACAAGCATTCATATGGGATTCAAGAACAAACCCAACCAAAAAAGCTAGCAAGGAGTTTCGGCCATGGCATGGGTTTCCATAGAAATATTTTGAAAAATTATAACAATGTAAAGGCATGGAAAAGAAGACTTACTCAAGGTTGGAGAACCTTTGGCTTGCTTGAAGATTGCTTGAAGATGGAGAGCTTCCCTTGATGTTCTTGAAGATTCGGCAAAGAGAAGAGGATTTTGGGGGTTTTGGCCAAAAGAGAAGGAAGAAGAAGAGAGGTTTTTGAAAAATGTGATTTTTTCTTGTGTGAAGAAAAGTGTGTGAAGTTGGGTTATTTAAAGGGAGAAAAGTGGGGTTTATTGTTTATTTTTGGACCCTTGGCATTCCGGGACTATTTTTTCTCTCCACGATCATGGGCAGTTTTTTGCAGTGATCGTGGGTCTGCTGTATGGAGATGAACAGTTATTATTTTTTATAATGACGTCAGCTGGAGAAAAAGTTTATTATGTGAATGTATCATATAATAAACTTGGGGGGCAAATGTTATCCCAAAATTTGAAAAGGATGATGTGGCAGTAAAATTGGCACGTGGCATGGATTAGTTGGGTGATCTGGCTTAGCAGTAGCCCAATGCATCAGTGAAAAATTTGGACTGCTTGAGAGATGCCATAATCAAGTATTCTACACCCGAGGAGAATACTTGGGCTAAGGTGTGCTTGGCTCGGACCCTTGTCCGAGAAGCCCAAGTGTTTGGTTCAAACCCAAGTCTAAGGAGCTTAAAGGATGGGTTTGGACTTTGGCCCGAGGGACAGAAGCAGCAGGTCTGATCGGACCTTAGCTTGAGGAGCCCCTAGATGTTTGGCTCGGACATGTCCGAGGTGAACTTCCAAGATGGTTGGCTCGGACCAAGTCCGAGGAGAGGTCCCATGCATGCCAAGGGATGGACTTAGATTTTGGCCAAGGAGAGGCCACAAAAGGTCCGATCGGACCTTAGTTGGAGGAACCAAGTGCTTGGCTCAGACCTATCCGAGGTGAGCTTCCAAGTGCTTGGCTCGGACCTATCCGAGGTGAGCTCCCAAGATGTTTGGCTCGGACATGTCCGAGGTGAGCTTCCAAGATGGTTGGCTCGGACCCTAGTCCGAGGAGAAGGCAAAAATAGGTCCGATCGGACCCTAGTCCGAGGAGCCAAATTACTTGGCTCGGACCTTAGTCCGAGGTATGCTCAAAGAGGTTGGGTCGGACCATGTCCGAGGAGAGCCAATGCATGTGGCTCGGACCTTGGTCAGAAGACGATAATCATCAACAAACAAACTAGACTACGTCAAATTCCCGGAAATTACTTCAGTAAGAATCGATCTGGGCACTGCGGGAATCTCTCATTCCTCACTCAAATTGAGGAATCTGTTGTATTTTAAATATTTCTTGTAATTTAAATATAAGATGAATAATAAAATATCCCTATCTGAAGGGGATATCAGTTGAGGATCCCAAGCGTATAAATAGAGGGTTGATGGGATCGTAAATGGACTTTTTGGCAAATTGAGAATTAGTCTGAGTTCTAGAGAGAGAAAGTGTGTTTTTCTTGAGAGAACCCTTTTTTGTATTCTTGAATATTTACACTTAAGAAACTCAGTTGACACTGGTTCATCTGATCTTGAGTGTGAATAGAGTAATAAAATCTCTAAGTGGATTAGGCTATTACCGACTGATCGGGGCTGAACCACTATAAAATCTCTTGTGTTATTTACTTTCATTGATTAAACTGTCTTTTGTCGTTTACATTCTCTTGAAGGCTTGTCGTTATTGACGTTATCACGTCGTTGACTAAAAACATAGTCAACAACAAATAATTCATTTTTATTTTTTCTTTATTTTAAAATATAAAATAAATATAATATAGAATAAAAATTTAAAATAAATATTAAATCAAAGAAAAAACTTTAAATTAAAAAGGAGGGCGAGAACGAATGAATTAAACAAATAAAAAAAATTTAATTTTAAAAGAGGATGAAAGGGAAAATTTTTGTTTTAGGATTTATTTTAAGATATAAATAACATTTTTGTCCTCCGAACTATATTGTAAAAGAAAATAAAAAGTAAAAAAAAAAAGTTATTTGTTATTAATTAGATTTAAAAATTTCAATATTTGAATTTTTTTTTTATTAATTTGAAACTTTTAGTATTTTTTATTTTTTTTAATCTTTTAAAATAATTAATTTATAATTTTTAAGGATTTAATTATTATTTTCAAGAGAAAAAAGTAGATTTAAAAAAAATTAGTTTTAATAAAAATTGTATAATTTGGTAGTGATCATAGTTCGAGGAAAAATTTTAATTTCACAAATTATTTAGGGGTACGATCATATAATGGTTATAGTTCGGGGACAAAAATACTATTTAGTATTTTGTTCATAATTAAAATCATAAAATAAATAAAAGTTGTGATTTTTTTGGACAACTATTATATAAAACATTTTTTTTAATGAAAAGTTATTTTAAAATTATTTGGATATTCATTAAAAAATATTGTTATGATTTAATTGAGAATTATAAAAATTATTGTAATTTAGTATATTTGAAAGAATAAAAAGTAAAAAAACAAAAAGACTAAAAATGACTCTTTTAAAGTGTCACAACCCGAGCCCTAGGCCGTAGAAGATTTGTAATATCCATAACTGGGGTGGTCAAAGGTCAAACTTTGACCCTTGTTGGAAAATAGTCTTTATAAATGATCATTTAATTTATATTAAATCATACTATAATTATAAGTTAAAATAATGAAATAACTCATATAGTTATATATATAAAAATATTAGTGATAAATGTATGATCATTTATCATTATACATAAAACAATAATATTCCCACAGTTATGTAATCACCAAATAGTTAAATTTAATAAGTCATAAACACCCAAAATAATACTTAGCATGCACCATTCCTCATCCCTAACTATTTCATAGCTCATTCAAATATACCAATCATTAGATTCGAAGTCGAATACATATATAATGCTCAAAGATAAGACAATAACACGAAATAGAAACAGGCTAAACACATTGGCTCCATCGATAATTCATCTTTTCCACGTTCGCGTCACTAGGCTCCTGGAATGGGAGAGAAAGGGGTGAGCTTATAAAGCCCAGTAGGAAAACAACTAATAACATAGGACCCAAAAGTTTAATACAACCACTGCATGGCTAGCTTTGAAAATAAAACATACCTCATCATGTATAAACCAAAATAGAGAAAAACCACAAATAATCATAAGAGCATAGCTACAAGTGCACATCACACTGTCCACTAGATCCTTAGTTCCCGTTACCCACCATAGAAAATTCGACATCCTAAACCGGGTAGCCGGATGTAATGACCCAACTACTCTAGACTTTGGACCATTAATGAAAACTACACATAGACCCTAATCCTTAATAGAACTTACAAGTGAAAAGATTATAACTTTATTAAAACTTGTAAAAAAATAAAGGTTAAACTTACATAAAATTTAAGTTAGGATATGAGATCCCATTATTTTAAAAGGAAAACATAACATAATTGTAATTAAAAGAGATTACATAAATAAGTGTGGAAAAATACACATAAAACCATAAGTAAAGACTTCATCCTCGAATCGAAACTCTCGGCTCTTTGAATCCATTCCGCCTCAATACACATTCCCCAAGTTTCCAAGAATCTTTCCCGCCACTAAAGCTATTTTCCTGCACATATACACAAAAAGGAGTGAGCCTAATGCCCAGCAAGGAAAAATCTAACATATAACCATATACATAAAATTCATAAGGTAACATAAAACATATCATAACACTTATGTCATATACATACTATAATGGCCATTATTACTTGGGGTCCCATAAACTAAACAAGTCATATGCCCATTAGATTAGTGGGGTCTTGCCAGCTAAGCAAGTCATATGCCCATAATCTATTTGGGGCTTGTTAGTTGTATAGGTCATATGCCCAAGTCCACAAGCATACTTAACATAGCGTTTTACATAACACATATTCATAAGATAACATATAAAATCTTATAACACATAAGTCCTATCCTATTTTCCTTACCAAAATAACCGGGATATGAGAACTGATTCGGGGACTCTGGAACACTCCTAAACCATTTATAATAAGGTGAGTATATTGAAGAAAAGGGATGAAAGTGATGAAGGAACTATACTATCAAAATATACTTACAAAAAACCTTGTGCTTAAGAACTTAGATTTCCTAACCAAGAATAAGAATAAGGTTAGGATACTGAGTAGAAGACTATGAGAACTTTAAAGAAAATAATACAGAAATGGACTAGAGTTTGGGATACCTTGAGTAATTCTATGATCAATTTAAACCTTGAATCGAAATGTGAATAGAACCTTACTTCCCAAGTGTTTGGTAAGCTTATAGTGATCAAGCTTATAATTCCCAACCCAAGTGTTTACACTCTCACACTAACCTAGCAACTTGCAGCCTCTGAACTTAGAGTAATAGATGAATAAATGGCTGGGTACTAGGTCCTATTTATAGAGTTTAGGAATGAAAAGATCTTCATTTAACTTGAATAAAAATAATGGCTTTTTAAGTGAAAATCATTTGAGTTATCGTTTAGCAGAAGCTGAAGAATCGTTCAGAAAGGTGCTGGACTTATCAAGAGGTTAAGGATTTGAATGAGAATGTTTTTGTAAACTTTCAAAAGCACACTGAAGGAGGCGATATATCGCTTGGGGCAGTATGCCCGAGGCAATCGTGCAACGTTTCGTGTGTTTCGTATCCCCGTACTGCGATATATCGCCCCCTATAGCTGCGATATATCGGCATACGCTGAATATTTAAACATGAAATTACACATTTTTAGCTTAGTTTGAATTGAGTAAACAGCCTTGACTAAGCCCTCTAACATTTTCAAAGCTGCTGACTGACCCTAGGATATTCAAATTTTAACCTTAATAAATTTATTCCTCAAAATAATTAATCATTATTAAACATAGACATGACATGTGCTATAATCTTATTGGGTCTTATCTAAACCTTATAATATAATAAATATTACCCTCAATATCAGTCATATTAATCAAACCTTAGGTTAAAATTAATATTCTTAAACTATAGGTTAAACTTAGAAAATCTACAAGTGTTACAATGAGTGTCCAAATGAATCCCGGTCTGAACCAAAAATACACAGTCATAAAGATAATACTATTATTACTATTATACTACTATCTAACTTAGCTAAGTAAAGTTCTTTGGACTCTACAATTTTCCCCTACTAAAAAGAATTTCGTCCTCGAAATATACTTACCAAATAACTCTGGATACCGGCCTTGCATGTCCTCCTCCAACTCCCACGTTGCCTCTCGTTCAGAACTATTACTCCATAGGACTTTGACTATAGGAAAGCTCTTGAACCGTAACTGCTTCACCCCCTATCCAGGATGCTAATCGGTCATTCCTCGTAACTTAAGTCTTTCTGGAGTGCTATCGTATCGTACTTGAGGACGTGAGATGGGTCTGACACATATTTGCATAGCATCGAGATGTGGAACACGTTGTGACTATCGGCTAGTGCAGGCGGTAGGGCTAGTCTATACGCAACTACTCCCACTTTGTCCAATATCTCAAAAGGACCTATGAATCGGGGACTAAGCTTGCCTTTCTTCCCAAACCGCTTGACACCTTTCATAGGAGATATCTTCAGGAAGATTTGATCTCCAACTTGGAATTCCACATCGGGTCGTTTGGCATCCGCATAGCTTTTCTGACGGCTTTGAGCAGCAAGCATACGCTGTCTAATAAGCGCTACGTCTTCTAGAGCTTGTCTAACAGCTTCGGGGCCTAGAAGCTGCCTTTCTCCTACCTCGTCCCAGTGCAACAGTGATCGGCACCTTCTTCCATATAACAACTCATATGGTGACATCCCGATCGTTGACTGGTAACTGTTGTTGTAGGAGAACTCTATCAATGGCAAGTATTTGTTCCATGATCCTCTGAAATCAAGTACACACGCGCGTAGCATATCCTCTAAAATCTGAATCGTACGCTCAGAGTGCCCATCTGTTTGAGGATGGAAAGTTGTACTAAGACTTAACTTAGTACCTATAGCTTGCTGTAATCTTCCCCAAAATCTCGACGTAAACACTGATCCTTTATCCGACACTATCGTCTTGGGGATTCCATGCAACCGTACTATCTCTTGGATATAGATGTCTGCATATTGGTCTGTCATGTATGAATTCTTAATAGGCAGGAAATGAGCTGACTTGGTTAGTCTATCTATTACTATCCAAGCAGAATCATGCTGCTTATTCATCCTTGGCAAACCCGTCATGAAGTCCATAGCTATATCGTCCCACTTCCATTCTGGTACGCTAAGCGGTTGCAATAAACCTGCAGGTCGCTGATGTTCTACTTTCACTTGCTGGCATATAAGACACTTGGACACAAATTCTACTATGTCCTTCTTCATCCCTGACCACCAATAGATTGCCTTGACATCATGAGTTATCTTGGTTGACCCTGGGTGAACTGAGTACGGGGTACTATGTGCTTCTTCCAGAATCGTCTTCTTAATACTTTGATCATTTGGCACGCATATCCGATCCTTATATCTCAATAAACCTTGGCTAGATATTGAGAAATCTATTGTCTTGCCTTCTCTGACTGCATCCATATGTACTGCTAGTGTGTCGTCATGTCCTTGACCAATCCGTATATCCTCTAGCAGATTCGATTGGATAGACAAGTTAGCCAGCTTGCCTACAACTACTTCTATTCCGACACTGATCAGCTCCTGCTATAGCGACTTTTCTATTCCGGATAAAGCTGCTAAATTTCCATAACCTTTCCTACTAAGTGCATTGGCAACTACGTTCGCCTTCCCCGGGTGGTAGAGGATTTCGCAGTCGTAATCCTTTACTAACTCCAACCACCTGCGCTACCTCATGTTGAGCTCCTTTTGAGTAAAGAAGTACTTTAAACTCTTGTGGTCCGTATAAATCTCGCACCATTCTCGGTAAAGATAATGGCGCCAGATTTTTAATGCAAAGACCACCGCTGCCAACTCCATATCGTGAGTTGGATAGCGCTGCTCGTACTCCTTCAATTGTCATGAAGCGTAGGCTATCGCCTTGTCATTTTGCATCAGTACGCAACCCAATCCTTGCTTTGATGCATCACAATAGACTACGAACTTATTGTTGGGTGTCAGTACACTGAGTACTGGTGCTGAGCAAAGCTTATCCTTAAGCAACTGAAAGCTTTCTTCACACTTATCATTCCAGTTGAATCTTTGTTGTTTTCGGGTCAGGTTGGTGAGCGGAGTGGCTATCTTTGAAAAGCCCTCTACAAACTTTCTATAATAACCTGCTAACCCTAGAAGGCTTCTTACTTCAAATGCGTTCTTTGGTCTGGGCCAATCCTTCACGGCCTCTACCTTTGATGGGTCTACTGCAACTCCGTCTTTTGATATAATGTGCCCGAGGAACGCCACTTGTGAAAGCCAAAACTCGCATTTCTTGAACTTTGCGTAGAGTTGATGCTCCTTCAATTGCGTCAAAATGAACCTCAAATGTTCCTCATGCTCTACTTCATCCTTGGAGTATATTAAAATGTCGTCGATGAACACAACGACGAATTTATCCAAGTAGTCTTTGAAGACCCTATTCATTAAGTCCATAAACATGGCTGGTGCGTTGGTAAGACCAAAAGACATAACCAAGAACTCGTAATGTCCATAACGAGTCCTAAAGGCGGTCTTAGGAATATCTTCTCCCTTTACCTTGAGCTGATGATACCCGGACCGTAAATCGATCTTTGAAAATACAGTCGCACCTCGAAGTTGATCAAACAAGTCGTCGATCCGAGGTAGCGGGTACTTGTTCTTAATCATTACCTTGTTCAGCTCGCGATAGTCTATACACATCCGCATACTTCCGTCCTTCTTCTTCACGAATAGCACCGGAGCTCCCCATGGCGAATGGCTTGGCCTAATAAAACCCAAGTCTAGGAGTTCTTGTAGTTGCGTCTTTAACTCCTTGAGTTCCATAGGTGGCATCCGGTATGGTGCCTTAGAGATAGGCTCGGTGCCCGGTACTAATTCTATCGTGAAGTCTATTTCCCGAGTTGGTGGCAATCCTGGCATGTCATCGGGAAATACCTCTGGAAATTCTTGTATAACACGGACATCTCCAACCTTAAGTGGTGTCTCTCTTTCCACATTTGTGATGCTGGCTAAGAACGCTTGACATCCTTTCTCCATCATTCTCTGAGCTTTGAGAGATGATACTAACGGGGTGCGTAATCCTGAAGCTTGTCCCATGAAGCATAGTCTTTGGCCGTCAAGGGTCTCGAACATCACCTTCTTGCGTTTACAGTCGATGGTTGCGCCATGCCGTGCTAGCCAGTCCATGCCTAGTATTACGTCAAAGTCCTTGATCACTAGTTCTATCAGGTCTCCTTCTAGTTCTATGTCCTCAATCTTCATCGGTACGCCACGTACTATCCGTGATGATAGAACTACTTTGCCCGAGGGCAACTCGGTTACAAACCTAGTTCTCAATCTTTCACAAGGTTTGCCTAGTTTTTCTATCATTCCTAACGAGATATAGAACGAGTGGCTCTCGAATCAAATAACATAGAGCATAAGTTATTGAGGATAGAAACCTGACCTGTGACCATCGTATTGCTAGCATCAGCCTCTCCTTGGATTAAAGCAAAAACCCTAGCAGGAACCATCTTGTCGTCCTTCTTCCCTTCTGACTTGTGCTGAGGACAATCTCTTTTTTGGTGTCCTTCCTGACCACAGTTAAAACATTACTTGGTGTTTGCGCGGCATTCTCCAGGATGTTTCTTTTGGCACTTAGCACATGGCGGGTATTCCACATAACCCGACCTATTTCCCCCATTATTCGTCTGTGCCCCCTTATCGCTGTCGAATTGCTTGTTATCCGGATGTTGTCTTTTCTGGCTGTTACCGTTCTTTTCAGACTGATTGTTGCCATTATGGTTGTTGTTCCGACTGGTTTGAGGTTGACTCTGCTGTCTAGGTTCAGGCTTACTGGCTTCCTCTTTACTTACATTGGCCTGCAACCTTTCTACTTCTCTTGCCATTTCAAGAACGTCGGCATACGTAGTATTTCCTGGGTTTGCTAACTTAACCCCCATCTCGATTTTCGGTCGAAGTCCTCTAACAAACTTGTTTACCCTCAGAAAATCGGTTGGAACCATCTCAGATGCGAACTTAGCTAAGCGGTCGAACTGACGAGCATACTCTGCCATTGATAAATTTCCTTGCTTCAAGATGGCAAACTCCTCAACTCTGGAAGCGAGTACAGCCGAATTGTAGTACTTCTTGTGGAACAGCTCCACAAATCGAGTCCATGTCATGGTGGCAACATCATGCGATTGCTGGACAAAATCCCACCATATCCTGGCAGCCTTCTTTAGTAATGACGAGACGCAGAATATGTGGTCCGCATTACTGAGATTCATGTGCATCAGAATTGGCTCCACATTCCTTAGCCACTCTTCTGCCTCAAAGGGGTCTGTAGTCCCTTCGAAGTTTGAAGCATGTTGTTTGCGGAACCTCTTGTACACTGGCTCCATGTGCTGTACTGGATACGACGCGTAATTCACCATTGGCCATCCCCCATGTGGACCAACTTGTTGGGGTACTGAGGCCATTTGCTGTGGCTGCGGCTGTGGTGGAGGTTGAGGCTGAGTTTGAGTTTGAGTCTGTTGGTGTTGTTGCTGCAAAAGTTCCTCGACTTATTGTCGTAGTCTGGCGATCTCCGCAATGTTGTCAGCTGGCGGTGTCGGCGCGTTGCGGCTAGTAGTAGCACGAACTCCCCTTCTACGAACTGGAGGGGCGTCATTGTTTGCTGGAACAGCGTTGGAGGCGTTTCCGCTGGTGCGTGCAGATCTTCGGAGTGACATCGTAGCAGAGTTCTAACAGATGAAAGGAACATGTTAGAACTTTACCTAATAGGCTTTAAGGCAAAAACTTATTATATAACAAACATATCTCGGACCTATTTATTATGAATTCTTATGAAAAATTATATAAGCCTTCTTTATTATTTAGAGCGGGTTTCTATACTTGGAAAAACAAGCCATATTTATTATTTCTAAGTCTGTTTCTAATTATCCTATATGACTTAATTCTAAGGCTCGAAACTTATCTTTGTTCCAAAGTTAACCTGTAGAGTCCAAGAACTTTACTTAGCTAAGTTGGATAGTAGTATAATAGTAATAATAGCATTATCTTTATGACTGTGGATTTTTGGTTCAAACCAGGATTTATTTGGACACTCATAGTAGTACTTGTAGATTTTCTAAGTTTAACCTGTAGTTTAGGAATATTAATTTTAACCTAAGGTTTGATTAATATGACTGATATTGAGGGTAATATTTATTATATTATAAGGTTTAGTTAAGACCCAATAAGATAATAGCATATGTCATGTATAGGTTTATTAATCATTAAGTATTTTGAGGAATAAATTTATTAAGGTAAAAGATTTGAATACCCTAAGGTCAGTCAGCAGCTTTGAAAACGTTAAAGGGCTTTGTCAAGGCTGTTTACTCAATTCAAATTAAGCTAAAAATGTGTAATTTTGTGTTTAAATATTCAGCGTATGCCGATATATCGCAGCTATAGGGGGCGATATATCGCAGTACGAAGATACGAAAAACACGAAACGTTGCACGATTGCCTCGAGCATAATGGCCCAGGCGATATATCGCCTACAGGGGGCAATATATCGCCTCCTTCAGCATATTTTTGAAAGTTTTCAAAAACATTCTCATTCAAATCCTTAACCTCTTGATAAGTCCAGCACCTTTCTGAACGAGTCTGCAGCCTCTGCTGAACGATAATTCAAATGTTTTTCACTTAAAAAGCCATTATTTTTATTCAAGTTAAATGAAGATCTTTTCATTCCTAAACTCTATAAATAGGACCTAGTACCCAGCCATTTATTCATCTATTACTCTAAGTTCAGAGGCTGCAAGTTGCTAAGTTAGTGTGAGAGTGTAAACACTTGGGTTGGGAATTATAAGCTTGATCACTATAAGCTTATCAAACACTTGGGAAGTAAGGTTCTATTCACATTTCGGTTCAAGGTTTAGATTGATCATAGAAGTACTCAAGGTATCCCAAACTCTAGTCCATTTCTGTATTATTTCCTTTAAAGTTCTCATAGTCTTCTACTCAGTATTCTAACCTTATTCTTATTCTTTGTTAGGAAATATAAGTTCTTAAGCACAAGGATTTTGGTAAGTATATTTTGATAGTATAGTTCCTTCATCACTTTCATCCGTTTTCTTCAATATACTCACCCTATTATAAATGGTTTTTAGGAGTGTTCCAAGGTCCCAAATATGTTCTCATATCCCGGTTATTTTGGTAAGGAAAATAGGATAGGATTTATGTGCTATATGATTTTATATGTTATCTTATGAATGTGTGTTATGAAAAATGTTATGTTAAGTATGTTTGTAGACTTGGGCATATGACCTATACAACTAACAAGCCCCAAATAGATTATGGGCATATGACTTGCTTAGCTAGCAAGACCCCACTAATCTAATGGGCATATGACTTGTTTAGTTTATGGGACCCCAAGTAATAATGGCCATTATAGTATGTATGTGACATAAGTGTTATGATATGTTGTATGTTTCTTTATGAAATTTATGTATATGGTTTATGTGTTAGATTTTCCTTGCTGGGCATTAGGCTCACTCCTTTTTGTTTATATGTGCAGGAAAATAGCTTTAGTGGCGGGAAAGGTTCTTGGTAGTTTTGGGCATGTGTATTGAAGTGGAATGGATTCAAAGAGCCGAGAGTTTCGATTCAAGGATGAAGTCTTTACTTATGTTTTTATGTGTATTTTTCCGCACTTATTTATGTAATCTCTTTTAATTACAATTATGTTATGTTTTGATTTTAAAACAATGGGATCCCATATCCTACTTGAGATTTTATGTAAGTTTAACATTTGTTTTTACAAGTTTTAATAAAGTTATGATCTTTTCACTTGTAAGTTTTGTTAAGGAATAGGGTCTATGTGTAGTTTTCATTAATGGTCCAAAGTCTAGAGTAGTTGGGTCATTACATAACCATATTGAGGGAGGGCTGGGATCAGTAAAATCATTCTCACTACTATGGCCCCCTAACTCTCAATATAGAAACTCGGTTCATTGATTTGTATCCACCCTCACCGAACTAAGTCATTATTTATTTTACTTATTATTTATTATGATTGCAAAAAAAAATAAAAAATCAAACTCATACATGATAATGAAATAACATGATATTCATTTGGAAAAAAAAGTTTTTCACTTATTACAACCATAAAACAAAGAAATAAATAAAATAAACAATGAAATGCTACTATTCTAAAAATCAGGATCTTCTACATCCGACCCTTCATCTAACATATCATCATCCAGTTCTTCATAATCCTCATTGTCATGTGCATCAAAATGTCCTCTAGGAAGGTTTGTGAAAATCCTATGTTTTTGCTCATTGGTAAACTGAAATTCGGATTTTGAAGTGAGCCTAATTAGAAGAAAGTAATATCGCATTGCTGCTGGTAGTTCATCCTCATCATCCATTGTTTACCATATTTCCTCTAAGGCTGCTATTACAGGATGAAAATCTTTAAACAGTCTAATCACTAATACATATTGTTCTGTTGCTCTCATCATTATTTGCTTAGACTCTTGAAGATGACCTATTTCTCTGTGGAACAAGAGTAGTCTCCGGGTGATTCTCTCTAGTGTTCCTATGGTGTTTCTTGGTTATCTTATTCTCTTTAAAGCCTTAATGGCTCGGATATCCTCATAAGTTAATGCTCCATTCATACTTAACTGAAAACATAAATACTAAAACTCGTTAGCTATACACATAAGCAAAGTAACTATAACTTAAATACTTACTTGGCGGTCAGATTCGGAGCTTTGAGTGTGTGTATCGAGGAGAACTTCATGCGAAGGAACTGTTTACTCTGATACCAACTGTAATGACCCAACTACTCTAGACTTTGGACCATTAATGAAAACTACACATAGACCTTAATCCTTAATAGAACATACAAGTGAAAAGATCATAACTTTATTAAAACTTGTAAAAAAATAAAGGTTAAACTTACATAAAATTTAAGTTAGGATATGGGATCCCATTGTTTTAAAAGGAAAACATAACATAATTGTACTTAAAAGAGATTACATAAATAAGTGCGGAAAAATACACATAAAACCATAAGTAAAGACTTCATCCCCGAATCGAAACTCTTGGCTCTTTGAATCCATTCCGCCTCAATACACATTCCCCATGCTTCCAAGAATCTTTCCCGCCACTAAAGCTATTTTCCTGCACATATACACAAAAAGGAGTGCGCCTAATGCCCAGCAAGGAAAAATCTAACATATAACCATATACATAAAATTCATAAGGTAACATAAAACATATCATAACACTTATGTCATATACATACTATAATGGCCATTATTACTTGGGGTCCCATAAACTAAACAAGTCATATGCCCATTAGATTAGTGGGGTCTTGCTAGCTAAGCAAGCCATATGCCCATAATCTATTTGGGGCTTGTTAGTTGTATAGGCCATATGTCCAAGTCTACAAGCATACTTAACATAGCATTTTACATAACACATATTCATAAGATAACATATAAAATCTTATAACACATAAGTCCTATCCTATTTTCCTTACCAAAATAACCGGGATATGAGAATTGATTCGGGGACTCTGGAACACTCCTAAACCATTTATAATAAGGTGAGTATATTGAAGAAAAGGGATGAAAGTGATGAAGGAACTATACTATCGAAATATACTTACCAAAAACCTTGTGCTTAAGAACTTAGATTTCCTAACCAAGAATAAGAATAAGGTTAGGATACTGAGTAGAAGACTATGAGAACTTTAAAGAAAATAATACAGAAATGGACTAGAGTTTTGGATACCTTGAGTACTTCTATGATCAATTTAAACCTTGAACCGAAATGTGAATAGAACCTTACTTCCCAAGTGTTTGGTAAGCTTATAGTGATCAAGCTTATAATTCCCAACCTAAGTGTTTACACTCTCACACTAACCTAGCAACTTGCAGCCTCTGAACTTAGAGTAATAGATGAATAAATGGATGGGTACTAGGTCCTATTTATAGAGTTTAGTAATGAAAAGATCTTCATTTAACTTGAATAAAAATAATGGCTTTTTAAGTGAAAATCATTTGAATTATCGTTCAGCAGAGGCTGAAGAATCATTCAGAAAGGTGCTGGACTTATCAAGAGGTTAAGGATTTGAATGAGAACGTTTTTGTAAACTTTCAAAAACACACTGAAGGAGGCGATATATTGCCCCCTGTAGGCGATATATCGCCTGGCCCAGTATGCCCGAGGCAATCGTGCAACGTTTCGTGTTTTTTCGTATCCCCGTACTGCGATATATCGCCCCCTATAGCTACGATATATCGGCATACGCTGAATATTTAAACACAAAATTACACATTCTTAGCTTAGTTTGAATTGAGTAAACAACCTTGACTGAGCCCTCTAATGTTTTCAAAGCTGCTGACTGACCCTAGGATATTCAAATTTTAACCTTAATAAATTTATTCCTCAAAATACTTAATCATTATTAAACATAGACATGACATGTGCTATAATCTTATTGGGTCTTATCTAAACCTTATAATATAATAAATATTACCCTCAATATCAGTCATATTAATCAAACCTTAGGTTAAAATTAATATTCTTAAACTATAGGTTAAACTTAGAAAATCTACAAGTGTTACTATGAGTGTCCAAATGAATCCCGGTCTGAACCAAAAATCCACAGTCATAAAGATAATACTATTATTACTATTATACTACTATCTAACTTAGCTAAGTAAAGTTCTTTGGACTCTACACCGGACCTGATAACCACCACAAGGGGGAGGCTAAGAACACTTCCTGTATATAGATGCTAGGTCTTTACACCTATAGGTGAGTGGACATCTGATCTACCTATGATGACACAGAGACTAGGTCGTGAAACAACAACGTGCACCAATCATGATCACTATGGCTCTCATCGGTATAACCAAATGCAGGTAAAAATGAAAAGAAAGAAACATATTCCCTTTATATTTTAGAAAATTGGGCAGCATAACAGCTACATTTGAATAAACCCAAAAATCATAACCTGCATAAATAAGTGAACAAAAATATATATTTGGCACTCAGTGCCCTCAGAACAGATTGGAAAACATGCAGGTTAAGTTTTCAATTTTTCAAACATTTTATAAATCTCAAAATTGGAATATGTTGAATGTAATTTAATACGAGTAAAATAAGTCCAGTAGTCCAGTTGAGTCCCTACCTCTTTAGATACCTCCTTAGAATTTAATCTGAGCCCAAAGCGACGCTCCTAAGCTTAACGATGATCTTAGAATGATTTAGTCTGATTTTAATATCACGTTTTTCCTACGTGCACCAAATGAGCGAACAATTATCATCATATCATTCCTTATTCAAAATCGTGTTCAATGACATATAATATGACCATATTTAAAATTTCAAGTTCCAGAACCTCACCTAAGCAGTACACAATAGCGGTTGGTGGTGGTACCGGAAACGTCGACGAATATATGCATGGCATATATCAAAATGATCCTCTCGATGAGTACATCACGAAAGTACAGCTCCTTCGCCCAAATGACCTCCGGTGTCACCGGAAAATGCTTCCAAAGGGGCGGAGATACCCAAAATCTTGTCGGAGAAAAATGGCGAGTTGACTGGAATGGTTTAGTGGGTTTTGTTCCTCTCTTCACGCTGGTTCTAAAGGTACCAACCACTTGCCGAGTGGTGGTCGGAGTTGGACGGAAAACACAGTCAAAGTTGACGAACCAAAACTTTGACTGACTATTCCGAATAACTTACGGCGAGTTGGGCTGTAACGCCCTAAACTCCAGGGACCGTTACGATGTGCCTTGTAAACAGTGCTAAACTCGCTAATCAAGTCATTTGGCCAAAATCGTGTAACTAAGTATGATTAGCGGTTTAGGGATTAAATTTTTTGGATAAGATATAACGTTTCATTAGAACGTTTAATATATATGTTGGGATCCCAAAATTATAATTTCAGAGTCTTCTACAAGAAAATATTTACAACAGGTCGTTCTATGCGGAAAAAAAGGGTTTAACCCTAGTTCCTCTTCAAACCTCGGCCGTGGTGGACGAGCAGCTGCATATGTACACATCATCAACTAAGCTCTCCAACTCAAGGATGGTCCAATTTTCTTTTGCCTTTACTTGCACCACATAGCACCTGTGAGCCGAAGCCCAGCAAGAAAACTTAATATGCTCATGAACAGTTATAACATGTCATCAGATCATAAGGCACACGCCTAGCAGATATAGCCCTATTCCACAGGCAAATGAATTCACGTAATGTTGAGTATAACACACCAACCAATGATCATAATAATCATCCAGGACTCTTAGCCCCAATATAGAAATGCAATGTTGAGTATAATATATCAACCAATGACCATAATAATCATCCCGGACTCTTAGTCCAAACAAATAGGTGACAGTCGCAAAAGTCACAAAAGTGGGTACAACCCCCTCTCTAGCCATGTGACGATAGGGTCACCAGGGCTTAACAGATAAGTGAACCTTCCATAGCTTAAACAGGATAGGTGCATGGTGATTAGTCACCAACATAACCTTCCTCATGACCATAGAGTCATAACCTTAGAACATCGTTCCCTAGCCGTGTGACAAGAAGTCACCTGGGCCCTAGGCCCCGGTTCTAGTAACTAGTCTTAGACTAGACAAGCGCTTATAAGTTCATCGACCTTAGAGTCGGTCCAGCGTTAATGCCTTAGAGCCATTCAACGCTGATATCGATTAGATCTCATCTTCATTTGGCTCGGCGTTCATGACGCTATGCCATTTCTGACTCTTAGGTCAATGTCCCTGACTAGTCAGTGCCATAAACAAGTAAGCAATGCCACCAAACATATATCACATATCCAATATTTGTATACAAGGCATTCAGCATGCTTTCTTAACAAGTACTAGTACAATTAGGACCATGCATAAACACAGAGGCTCAAGCTCTAAACAATATCATACTCAGTATACAAAGCATGTCCTAATCACATGTTTCTCGTGCATCATATGCATCATATTTAATCGCCTGACATGCCTTAACAATAATCATGCATGCCACATTTAATAATCCAACATGCACCAATAATAGCCATGCATGTCACATTTAATAACCAACCAACATGCATCAAGAATAACCATGCATGTCACATATATACAGGGTCCAGTTTTCTTACCTCAGATTCGAGCTAGAATCAATATAAGAAGGACCCTTGAGAACGATCAACATTTAAGCCCTTAGCGGTCACCTAGTCATAACCAAATATAGGACACCATCAATAAAAATAATCAACATAGGTTTCCAAACCAAAATCTAGCCTCCGGGACATCAATCCAAACTAATCCAAGTAGTAGGAACCATCCCAAGGCCTAAAACTATGTTCCCGGGGTCAAAACACACAAATGGGCTCAACTCTGCCCAAGAGCCGTAGCCCCCAGCACAACCTGAAGCAAGCGCCGCGGCGCCGAACACCAAGGGCCATGGCGCCCAGCAAGAACAGAACTGGGGCACCTGCTTCATCGAGCTAGGGCCGTGGCGCCCAAGAACAGGGCCGCGGCCCCCAACCCTGGGCCATCCCCAAACACGATTTTCAACTTCCCAAATCCTCCAAAAACATGCCTAAACATTCCCAAATCATCAAATCAAAGTTCCCAAGCTTCCCAATGGTCCAAAACCATCAAAACCCAAGGCTCAACCGAACCAAAAACTCAACGATTCATAATGTCCAATTCTAAGCTTAAAAACTTTGAAAACTTGAAACTTAAACTTAGATTACCTTCAATTGGGTTGTTTTCCATCAAATCCTTCGGTTAAGAAGCTTCTAATCTTTCCTAGGATCGCTATGCCTTGACCCTTGCTTGATTCCGACTCCTAGAACTCGAGATTCCTTCAAAAAGGCTTCGAATGGTAAAATAAGCTATCGGGAAGGGAGAGAGAGATTTTCTAACGTACGTTCTTATCTGACAAGCTACTTCAAGCTTAAGTAACCTCAAATAAAACCTAGTGCTCGGGGTCCCGAAAACACCCCCAGGGACATTATAGTCAAAACTTCCAGAATTCCATCCTGATCTCAAATACTCCCAATTTATCACCAAATAAACATTCTTATTACCCAATAATCGACCTCATTATGACAAAACCGCTAATCAATAATCTAAGATCATCTCATGCCGAATAGCTCGAATATATCTCCATAATAATAAAATCTCAATCACAATTTACAATATGCACCTAATTTATGAATATGCCCTCAATAGGCCAATTTACCAAAATGCCCTTATGATTCTAAATACACCTATATGCATGCATTTATCATCATATAATAATATAATTCACATTAACATTCATATAACCATTTAATACCATGATAAATCAATTATGGCCCTCCCGGCCTCCTAATCAAGGCCCTAAACCCTATTAGGAAATTCTGGGCATTACATGGGCGGTGCCGCTTGGAGGTTGAGGTCGCCGGAGCAAGGCGAATCCAATGAGCCGCCGCATGTCAAAAATGGTGGTTGCTGGAGGTTGGGTCTTAGTGGTGGTGGTGGTGTGTTGCCGTGGAGAGAAGAGAGAAAGAAGAGAAGAGAAAAGAAAGAGAAGAGAGAGAGAGTAGTCGGGGAAAGAGAAAGAAAAGAAAGAAAAGGAAAAGAAAAAAAAGGAAGAGTCCATTGTCTCTTTTAACTTAAGTGGGTCCCACCCCTTAAAAAATATATTTTTTTTTCTCAGTCTTTACATTCTTCCCTCCTTAAAGAAATTTTGTCCCGAAATTTTCAAGGTACAACCTCAAGCTGAAAATTAAACAAATGAGGATACTTCTCATACATCTCCGACTCTGACTCTCAAATAGCCTCGTCTTCTCTTTGGTTCCGCCATAAGACCTTGACTACGGGAATCTCTCTATTCCTTAGCACCTTTAACTCTCTCGCTAGAATTCTGATAGGTTGTTCTTCATATGTCACGTCCTCTTGAATAGGGATAGCCTCATACTCAATGATGTACGATGGGTTTGTAGTATACTTCCTCAGCATCGACACATGGAACACATTGTGAACATGCACTAACCGCGCTGGTAAGTTCAATCGATAAGCGACCTCCTCATCCCTCTCAATAACCTCGAAAGGCCCAATATACCTCGGGGCTAGCTTACCCTTCACTCCAAATCTCGTCACACCAAGCATGGGAGTAACTTTCAAGAAGACATAGTCACCAATCTCAAACTCAACTTCTCATCGGAGGAGATCGGCATAACTCTTCTGATGACTTTGAACAACCTTAAGTCTCGCTTGGAAAAAAAATACTTTGATCTTCCCAGTAGTACTAGCAATTTGAGATCCAATTGTGACATGCTAATCTGGTTCTGCCCAACACAAAGGTGATCTGCATGGTCTCCCATATAAGGCATCATAAGGAGCCATGCCTATACTGGCCTGGTAGCTATTATTATTAGTGAATTCCCCCAATGACAAGTGTTCTCCCCAGCTACCCCCAAAATCCAAAATACAAGAATGAAGCATGTCCTCCAAAGTTTGGATAGTCCTCTCATACTGTCCATCTGTTTGAGGGTGGTGAGCGGTGCTCAAGTTAAGTTCAGTTCCTAAAGCTTCTTGCAATGCTCGCCAAAATTTTGATGTAAATCGAGGATCTCTCTCAGAAACAATGCTGGAAGGAAACCCATGCAATCAAAGTATATTACTCACATAAATTCGGGCTAGTTTAGAAATCTTATAGTTCTTCCTAATTGGAATGAAATGAGCAGATTTGGTCAAACGATCAACAATCACCCAGACAGTGTCATGCTTTAATGGTGTTAATGGTAATCCTGTCACAAAGTCCATTGTGATCTTGTCTCACTTCCATTCTGGTATAGGTAAAGGTTGAAGCAACCCTGAAGGTCTCTAGTGCTCAGCTTTAACTTGTTGGCTTAGCTACAAAGTTAGTCACGTCTCTCTTCATACCTTCCCACCAATATTGTCTTTTCAAATCTTGGTACATCTTTGTGCTTCCAGGATGTACAACAAACTTAGACCTATGGGCCTCAATCATAACAGACTCTCTAAGATCAGGGATTTTTGCAACGACTAATCTTCCCTTATGGTATAAGAATCCTTCAGCATTCACTGTCCATCCATCTAATTGCTCACCATTTTGGATTCGATTCTAGATAAGTCTCAATTTCTCATCTTGCCACTGACATTGCTTAACTTGTTGAAGTAGCACTGTGTAGCAACCACATTTTCTTTTCCATGAGGATATTTCAAAGTGAAATTCAAGTCTTAGTAAAGAGATACCTTAAACTCTTATGATCAAATTATAATTCAAACTTTTCCCCATATAAGTAACATCTCCACATTTTCAAGGCAAAAATCATTGCTGCAAGTTCCAAGTCATGTGTGGGGTAGTTCTTCTCATGTGTCTTCAATTGGCATGAAACATAGGCAACAACCTTGCCATTTGGCATGAGAACTCCACCTAAACCAGTACCAAAAGCATCAGTGAATACCACAAATGGTTCATTACTATTAGGCATAGTGAGAATAGTCACCGTAGTCAATCTTGGCTTAAGTTCTCTGAAAGTTTCTTCGCAATTGTCATCCCACATGAACTTTAAATCCTTTCTTGTTAGCTTTGTCAAAGGCATAGAAATTCGAGAAAAATTCTCCACAAAGCGACAATAGTAACCTGCTAACCCAAGAACACTTCGAATCTCAGTAACGTTCTTTGATTTTTTTTTCCACTGCAAGATAGAATCTATCTTCGCATGAATCCACAGTAATGTCCTCTTGATATCTTACATACCCTAATAATTTGACCTCAGTCATCCAGAAGTCACATTTTTCTTTCTTAGCATATAATTGATGGTCCCTCAAAGTTTGCAACACAATTGTTTAATGTTCTGTATGGTCCTCAGTTGTCTTGGAATACACCAAAAGGTCATCAATAAAAACAACCACAAACTTATCCAAATAGGGTCTAAAGATTCTATGCATAAGGTCCATAAATGTTGCAAGTGCATTCGTCAATCCAAATGGCATCACAAAAAAGCTCAAAGTGTCCATAACGCGTTCTGAAATTAGTTTTAGGAATATCCTCTTCCTAAATCCTCAATTGATGATAGCCTGACCTTAAGTTAATCTTGGAAAAACACTTTGAACATATGAGCTGATCAAACAACTCATATATCATTGGAAATGGATACTTGTTCTTAATTGTCATCTGAATTAATTTCTTATAATCGACGCACAATCACAAGGATCCATCAGATTTCTTGGCAACCAAAACTGGAGCTCCCCATGGGGAAGTATTGTTCCTGATGTACCTTATCCATTAGCTCACCCAATTGCTTTTTCAATTCATCCAACTCTGCAGGTGCCATGCGATAAGGGGTAGTAGAAACTGGTTGAGTCCCAGGAATCAAATCAATGCAAAACTTGATCTCTCTATCAGGTGGTAGTCCTGGCAAATCCTCAGGAAACACATCTGTAAAGCCACTAACCACTGATATCCAAGGAAACTTGTCTAGAGGCCTAGACTCATCCTCAATTGCAAACAGACTCCCATAACACTCTAAGTTTCTTTTCCCACCTAAACATGCCTTAAGTATAGGATCCTGCCTTACTGCATTCATGTTGGCTCGATATACAATGAAATCTCCACTTGGAGTTAAAAGAGTCACCCTTTTGCATGAGCAATCAACAATGGCTTGGTACTTAGACAACCAATCCAGACCAAGAATCACATCAGCTTGTCACATAGGTAACACCATCAGGCTTCCTAATAAATTATGCCATTCAAACACAATACAATTGATTTGTAGATGGTTGATACTTCACCATGCCCTCCCATAGGTACACTCAACTGCAATGTAGGACTAAAAGTTTCCCAACTCAAAACCAACATGCTAGCAAACATTAATGATATACAAGAATGAGATGCACCAGTATCAAATAATACATGAGCCCAAGAGTGTGAGATAAGAACCACACCATCCACAACTCCCTGGCATGCTCCTCCTTGTACATCATCACCACCAAGAGCATAAGCTTGACCAGAGGCTTTTCCCTTTGCTTTCCCTTTTCCTTGACTAGGATGGCTTGTCCTTGCACTAGAGCCTCCTCCGAGATTGAACCCTCTCTAACTTCTAGTAGAAATATGAGTTTTAAAGTAGGATATGGGATCCCATTGTTTTAAAATCAAAACATAACATAATTGTAATTAAGAGGGATTACAAAATAAAGTGCGGAAAAATACATATAAAACCATAAGTAAAGAAACTTCATCCTCGAATCGAACTCTCGGCCCTTCGATTCCATTCCGCCTCAATACACATGCCCAAACTACCAAGAATCTTTCCCGCCATCAAAGCTATTTTCCTGCACATATAAACATAAAAGGAGTGAGCCTAATGCCCAGCAAGGAAAATCTAACACATAAACCATATACATAAATTTCATAATGTAACATAAAATATATCATAACACATATGTCACATACATACTATAATGGCCATTATTACTTGGGGTCCCATAAACTAAACAAGTCATATGCCCATTAGATTAGTGGGGCTTTCTAGCTAAGCAAGTCATATGCCCATAATTTATTGGGGCTATTTAGTTGTATGGGTCATATGCCCAAGTCTACAATTATACATATTATAGCATATTACACAACACATAATCATAAGATAACATTTATCATAACATATAAATCATATAACACATAAATCCTATCCTATTCTCCTTACCAAAAATACCGGGATATGAGAATAGTTTTGGGACTTTGGAACACTCCTAAAAACCATAAATGGGAGGGTGAGTATACTAAAGAGAATGAGATGAAAAGAATGGAAGAACTATACCATTAAGAATATACTTACCAAAAACCTTATGTTCAAGATCTTAGATTTCCTATCCAAGAATATAGAATAAAGTTAGGGTGCTGAATAGAAAACTACAAGAACTTAAAGAGAATAATACCAAATGAGCTAGAGTTTGGAATAACTTGAATGCTTCTATGACCAATCTAAACCTTGAACCGAAATGTGCTATAAACCTTACTTCCCAAGTGTTTGGTAAGCTTATAATGATCAAGCTTATAATCCCCAACCCAAGTGTTTACACTCTCACAATAATCTAGCAACTTGCAGCCTCTGAACTTAGTTTGATGAATGAATAAATGGCTGGGTACTAGGTCCTATTTATAGAGTTTATGAATGAAAATATCTTCATTTAACTTGAATAAAAATAATGTCTTTTTAAGTGAAAAATATTTGAATTATCGTTCAGCAGAGGCTGAAGACTCGTTCAGAAAGATGCTGGACTTATCAAGAGGTTAAAGATTTGAATTGAGAACATTTTCAAAAACTTTCAAAATGCTCTGAAGGAGGCGATATATCGCCTGGGCCAGCATGCTCAAGGCAATCGTGCGAAGTTTCGTGTTTTTCGTATCCCCGTACTGCGATATATCGCCCCCTATAGCTGCGATATATTGGCATACGCTGAATATTTAAACACGAAATTACACAATTTTAGCTTAATTTGATTTGAGTAAACAGCCTTGACTAAGTCCTATAACATTTTCAAAGCTGCCGACAGACCCTAGGATATTCAAATATTACTCTTAATAAACTTATTCCTCAAAATACTTAATTATCATTAGACATACACATGACAAGTGTTACTTTCTTATTGGGTCTATCTAACCCTTATAATATAATATTTATCACCACCATTATCAGTCATATTAATTAGACCTTAGGTTAAAATTAATATTCTTAAACTATAGGTTAAACTTAGAAAATCTACAAGTGTTACTATGAGTGTCCAAATAAATCCCGGTCTGAACCAAAGTCCACATTCATAAAAATACTACTACTATTACTATTAAACTACTATCTAACTAGCTAAGTAAAGTTCTTGGACTCTACAATTCTCCCCTACTAAAAATAATTTCATCCTCGAAATTTACTTACCAAATAACTCCGGATACCGGCCTTGCATGTCCTCCTCCAACTCCCACGTTGCCTCTCGTCTAGAACTATTACTCCATAGGAATTTGACTATAGGAATGCTCTTGGACCGTAAATGCTTCATCCCCCTATCCAGGATGCTAACCGGTCGTTCCTCGTAACTCAAGTCTTTCTGGAGTGCTATCGTATCGTACTTGAGGACGTGAGATGGGTCTGACACATATTTACGTAGCATCGAGATGTGGAACACGTTGTGACTATCTTCTAGTGCTGGCGGTAGGGCTAGTCTATACACAATTGCTCCCACCTTGTTCAATATCTCAAAAAGACCTATAAACCGGGGACTAAGCTTGCCCTTTTTCCCAAACCGCTTTACACCTTTCATAGGAGATATTTTCAAGAAGACTTGATCTCTGACTTTGAATTCCACATCGTGTCACTTGGCATCCGCATAGCTTTTCTATCAGCTTTGAGCAGCAAGCATACACTGTCTAATAAGCGCTACTGCTTCTTGAGCTTGTTTAACAGCTTCGGGACCTAGAAGCTGCCTTTCTCCTACATCGTCCCAGTGCAACGGTGATCGACACCTTCTTCCATATAGCAACTCATAAGGTGCAATCCCAATCATTGACTGGTAACTATTGTTGTAGGAGAACTCTATCAGCGGCAAGTACTTATTCCATGATCCTCCGAAATCAAGTACACATGCGCGTAGCATATCTTATAAAATCTAAATCGTACGCTCGGACTGCCCGTCTATCTGAGGATGAAAAGCTGTACTAAGACTTAACTTAGTACCCATAGCTTGCTGTAAAATTCCCCAAAATATTGATGTGAACACCGATCCTCTATCCGAAACTATTGTCTTGGGGATACCATGCAACCGTACTACCTCTTAGACGTAGATGTCTGCATATTGGTCTGTCGTATATGAAGTCTTAACAGGCAGGAAATGAGTCGACTTGGTTAGTCTATCTATTACTATCCAAGCGGAATCATGCTGCTTACTCGTCCTTGGCAAACCTGTCACGAAGTCCATGGCTATATCGTCCCACTTCCATTCTGGTACGCTAAGCGGTTGTAATAAGCCCGCAGGCCGCTGATGCTCTGCTTTCACTTGCTGGCATATAAGACACTTGGACACAAATTCTGCTATGTCCTTCTTCATCCCTGGCCACCAATAGATTTCCTTGATGTCATGAGTCATCTTGGTAGACCCTGGGTGAACTGAGTACGGGGTACCGTGCGCTTCTTCTAGAATCATCTTCTTAATACTTTGATCATTCGGCATGCATACCCGATCCTTATATCTCAATAAACCTTGAATAGATATTGAGAAATCTGTGGCCTTGCCTTCTCTGACTGCATCCATATGTGCTGCTAGTGTGTCATCATGTCTCTGACCAATCTGTATGTCTTCTAACAGATTTGACTGGATAGACAAGTTAGCCATCTTGCCTACAACTACTTCTATTCTGGCACTGATCAGCTCCTACTGTAGCGGCTTTTCTATTCCGGCTAAAGCTGCTAAATTTCCATAACTTTTCATACTAAGCGCATCGGCAACTACGTTCGCCTTCCCTGGGTGGTATAGGATTTCGCAGTCGTAATCCTTCACTAATTCTAACCACCTGCACTGCCTCATGTTGAGTTCCTTCTGAGTAAAGAAGTATTTTAAACTCTTGTGGTCCGTATAAATCTCGCACCGTTCTCCGTAAAGATAATGGCGCCATATTTTTAATGCAAAGACCACCGCTTCCAACTCCATATCGTGAGTTGGATAGCGCTGCTCGTACTCCTTCAATTGTCGTGAGGCGTAGGGTATCACCTTGTCATTTTGCATCAGCACGCAACCCAATCCTTGTTTTGATGCATCGCAGTAGACTACGAACTTATCGTTGGGTGCCGGTACTTAGAGTACTGGTGTTGAGCAAAGCTTATACTTAAGCAACTGGAAGCTTTCTTCACATTTATCATTCCAGTTAAATCTTTGTTTTTTCCGGGTCAGGTTGGTGAGCGGAGTGGCTATCTTAGAAAAGCCCTCTACGAACTTCCTATAATAACCTGCTAACCCTAGAAAGCTTCTTACTTCAGATGCGTTTTTTGGTCTGGGCCAATCCTTCACGGCCTCTATCTTTGATGGGTCTACTGCAACTTCGTCCTTTGATATAATGTGCCCGAGGAAAGCCACTTGCGAAAGCCAAAATTCGCATTTCTTGAACTTAGCGTAGAGTTGATGCTCCTTCAATCGCGTCAAAATCAACCTCAAATGTTCCTCATGCTCTACTTTATCCTTGGAGTATACTAAGATATCGTCGATGAACAGAACGACGAATTTATCCAAGTAGTCTTTGAAGACCCTATTCATTAAGTCCATAAACGCGGCTGGTGCGTTAGTAAGACCAAAGGACATAACCAGGAACTCGTAATGTCCTTAACGAGTTCTAAAGGTTGTCTTAGGAATATCTTCTCCCTTTACCTTGAGCTGATGATACCCGGACCGTAAATCAATCTTTGAAAATACAGTCGCACCTCGGAGTTGATCAAACAAATCATCGATCTGGGGTAGCAGGTACTTGTTCTTAATCGTTACCTTGTTCAGCTCGCGATAGTCTATACACATCCGCATACTTCCGTCCTTCTTCTTCACGAATAGCACCGGAGCTCCTCATGGCGAATGGCTCGGCCTAATAAAACCCAAGTCTAGGAGTTCTTGTTGCTGCATCTTTAACTCCTTGAGTTCCGTAGGTTCCATCCGGTATGGTGCCTTAGAGATAGGCTCGGTGCCCGGTACTAATTCTATCGTGAAGTCTATTTCCCGAGTTGGTGGCAATCCTGGCATGTCATCGGGAAATACCTCTGGAAATTCTTGTATAACACGGACATCTCCAACCTTAAGTGGTGTCTCTCTTTCCACATTTGTGATGCTGGCTAAGAACGCTTGACATCCCTTTTCCATCATTCTTTGAGCTTTGAGACATGATACCAACGAGGTGCATAATCCTGAAGCTTGTCCCATGAAGCATAGTTTCTGGCCGTCAGGAGTCTCGAACATCACCTTCTTGCGTTTACAGTCAATGCTTGCGCCATGTCGTGCTAGCCAGTCCATGCCTAGTATTACGTCGAAGTCCTTGATCACCTGTTCTATCAGGTCTCCTTCTAGTTCTATGTCCTCAATCTTGATCGGTACGCCTCGTACTATCCGTGATGATAGAACTACTTTGCCCGAAGGAAACTCGGTTACAAACCTAGTTCTAAATCTTTCACAAGGTTTGCCTAGTTTTTCTATCATTCCTAACGAGATATACAAATGAGTGGCTCCCGAATCAAATAATACAAAGCATATGTTATTGAGGATAGAAACCTAACCTATGACCACCTTATTGCTAGCATCAGCCTCTCCTTGGGTTAAAGCAAAAACCCTAGCAGGAACCATCTTGTCGTCCTTCTTCCCTTCTGGCTTGTGCTGAGGACAATCTCTTTTTCGGTGTCCTTCCTGACCACAGCTAAAACATTCCTTGGTTTTTGCACAGCATTCTCCAGGATGTTTCTTCTGGCACTTAGCACATGGCGGGTATTCCACGTAACCCAGCCTATTTCCCCCATTATTTGTCCGTGCCCTCTTATCACCGTCAGATTGCTTGTTGTCAGGATGCCTTCTTTTCTGACCGTTATTGTTGTTGCTAGACTGATTGTTGCTATTATAGTTGTTGTTCCGACTGGTCTGAGGTTGACTTTGTTGTCTAGGTTCAGGCTTACTAGCTTCTTCTTTACTTACATTAGCCTGCAGCCTCTACTTCTATTGCCGTCTCAAGAATGTCAGCATACGTAGTATTCCCCAGGTTTGCTAGCTTAACCCCCATCTCGATCTTCGGTCGAAGTCCTCTAACAAACTTGTTCACCCTCAGAAAATCGGTTGGAACCATCTCAGATGCGAACTTAGCTAAGCGGTCGAACTGACGAGCATACTCTGCCATTGATAAATTTCCTTGCTTCAAGATGGCAAACTCCTCAACTCTGGAAGCGAGTACAGCCGAATTGTAGTACTTCTTGTGGAACAACTCCACAAATCGAGTCCATGTCATGGTGGCAACATCATGCGATTGCTGGACAAAATCCCACCATATCCTGGCAGCCTTCTTTAGTAACGACGAGATGCAGGATATGTGGTCCGCATTACTGAGATTCATGTGCGTCAGAATTGGCTCCACATTCCTTAGCCTTTCTTCTGCCTCAAAGGGGCCTGTAGTCCCTTCGAAGTTTGAAGCATGCTGTTTGCGGAACCTCTTGTACACTGGCTCCATGTGCTGTACTGGATACGACGCGTAATTCACCATTGGCCATCCCCCATGTGGACCAAATTGTTGGGGTACTGAGGCCATTTGCTGTGGCTGAGGCTGCGGTGGAGGCTGAGGCTGAGTTTGAGTCTGAGCCTGTTGGCGTTGTTGCTGCAAAAGTTCCTCGACTTATTGTCGCAGTCTGGCGATCTCTGCAGTGTTGTCAGCTGGTGGTGCCGGCGCGTTGCGGCTAGCAGTAGCACGCACTCCCCTTCTGCGAACTGGAGGGGCTTCATTGCTCGCTGGAACAGTGTTGGAGGCATTTTCGTTGGTGCGTGCAGATCTTCGGAGCGACATCGTAGCAGAGTTCTAACAGTTGAAAAAAACATGTTAGAACTTTACCTAATAGGCTCTAAGGAAAAACTTATTCTAAAACAAGCATATCTCAATCCTATTGATTATGACTTCTTATGAAAATTTTATAAGTTTTCTTTATTTATTAGAGTGGGTTTCTATACTTAGAAAAACAAGCCATCTTTATTTTCAAAGTCTGTTTCTAATTATCCTATATGACTTAATTCTCAGGCTCGAAACTCTTCTTTGTTCCAAAGTTTACTATATTGAGGGAGGGCTAGGATCAGTAAAATCGTTCCCACTACTATGGCCCCCTAACTCTCAATATAGAAACTTGGTTCATTGATTTGTATCCACCCTCACCGAACTTAATCATTATTTATTTTATTTATTATTTATTATGATTGCGAAAATAAAATCAAACTCATACATGATAACAAAATAACATGATATTAATTTGGAAAATAGTTTTTCACTTATTACAATCATAAAACAAAGAAATAAATCAAACAAACAATGAAAAACTAACTATTCTAAAAATCAGGATCTTCTACATCCAATCCTTCATCTAGCATATCATCATCTAGTTCTTCATAATCTTCATTATCATGTGCCTCAAAATGTCCTCTAGGAAGGTTTGTAAAAATCCTATGTTTTTGCTCATTTGTAAACTGAAATTCTAATTTTGTAGTGAACCTAACTAAAAGAAAATAATATCGCATGCCGCTGGCAGTTCATCTTCATCATCCATTGTTTCCCATATTTCCTCTAAGTCTGCTATTACAGGATGAAAATCTTTAAACAGTCTAATTACTAATACATATTGTTACGTTGCTCTCATCATAATTTGCTTAGATTCTTGAAGGTGACCTATTTCTTTGTGGAACAAAAGCATCCTTCGAGTGATTCTCTCTAGTGCTCCTATGGTGTTTCTTGGTTCCCTTATTCTTTTTAAAGCCTTAATGGCTCGGATATCCTCATTGGTTAATGCTCCATTCATACTTAACTAAAAACATAAATACTAAAAATCGTTAGCTATACACATAAGCAAAATAAATATAATTTAAATACTTACTTGGCGGTCAGATTCGGAACTTTGAGTGTGTGTATCGAGGAGAACTTCATGCGAAGGAACCGTTTTCTCTAATACCAACTGTAACGACCCAATTACTCTAGACATTGGACCATTAACGAAAACTATCCATAGACACTAATCCTTAATAAAACTTACAAGTGAAATGATCGTAACTTTAATAAAAACTTGTAAAAATAAATGTTAAACTTACATAAAATTTAAAGTAGGATATGAGATCCCATTGTTTTAAAATCAAAACATAACATAATTGTAATTAAGAGGGATTACATAATAAAGTGCGAAAAAATACACATAAAACCATAAGTAAAGAAACTTCATCCTCGAATCGAACTCTCGGCCCTTCGATTCCATTCTGCCTCAATACACATGCCCAAACTACCAAGAACCTTTCCCGCCATCAAAGCTATTTTCCTGCACATATAAACATAAAAGGAGTGAGCCTAATGCCCAGCAAGGAAAATCTAACACATAAACCATATACATAAATTTCATAATGTAACATAAAACATATCATAACACATATGTCACATACATACTATAATGGCCATTATTACTTGGGGTCCCATAAACTAAACAAGTCATATGCCCATTAGATTAGTGGGGCTTGCTAGCTAAGCAAGTCATATGCCCATAATTTATTGGGGCTTGTTAGTTGTACGGGTCATATGCCAAACTCTACAATTATACATATTATAGCATATTACATAATACATAATCATAAGATAACATTTATCATAACATATAAATCATATAACACATAAATCCTATCCTATTTTCCTTACCAAAAATACCGGGATATGAGAACAGTTTTAGGACTTTGGAACACTCCTAAAAACCATAAATGGGAGGGTGAGTATACTAAAGAGAATGAGATGAAAAGAATGGAAGAACTATACCATTAATAATATACTTATCAAAAACCTTATGTTCAAAATCTTAGATTTCCTATCCAAGAATAAAGAATAAAGTTAGGGTGCTGAATAGAAAACAACAAGAACTTAAAGATAAATAATACCAAATGAGCTAGAGTTTGGAATACCTTGAATGCTTCTATGACCAATCTAAACCTTGAACTGAAATGTGCTATAAACCTTACTTCCCAAGTGTTTGGTAAGCTTATAATGATCAAGCTTATAATCCCCAACCCAAGTGTTTACAATCTCACAATAACCTAGCAACTTGCAGCCTCTGAACTTAGTTTGATGAATGAATAAATGGCTGGGTACTAGGTCCTATTTATATAGTTTATGAATGAAAAGATCTTCATTTAACTTGAATAAAAATAATGGCTTTTTAAGTGAAAAATATTTGAATTATCGTTCAGCAGAGGCTGAAGACTCATTCAGAAAGATGCTGGACTTATCAAGAGGTTAAAGATTTGAATTGAGAACATTTTCAAAAACTTTCAAAATGCTCTGAAGGAGGCGATATATCGCCTGGGCCAGCATGCCCGAGGCAATCGTGCGAAGTTTCGTGTTTTTCGTATCCCCGTACTGCGATATATCGCCCCCTATAGCTGCGATATATCGGCATACGCTGAATATTTAAACACGAAATTACACAATTTTAGCTTAATTTGATTTGAGTAAACAGCCTTGACTAAATCCTCTAACGTTTTCAAAGCTGCTGACAGACCCTAGGATATTCAAATATTACTCTTAATAAACTTATTCCTCAAAATACTTAATTATCATTAAATATACACATGACAAGTGTTACTTTCTTATTGGGTCTATCTAACCCTTATAATATAATATTTATCACCACCAATATCAGTCATATTAATCAGACCTTAGGTTAAAATTAATATTCTTAAACTATAGGTTAAACTTAGAAAATCTATAAGTGTTACTATGAGTGTCCAAATAAATCCCGGTCTGAACCAAAGTCCATAGTCATAAAAATACTACTACTTTTACTATAATACTACTGTCTAACTAGCTAAGTAAAGTTCTTGGACTCTACAGATACTTCTTAGGTGTTCCCATAATGTTTAAACTCTTCTTTATATTCCTCGACCATCTTTCAGCAACCATGGAATCCTTTCCACCTTTAGACTTAAGCATTTGAATCCGATGGAAGATTTGGAAGTGATTGCTCTGTCGGGCTGCTGGATCCATCTGTTTGGCAGGAATGCCTCTTAAATCCTCAAGAATGGCGTTCACAGGGAATGCAACTGGCGGAGAAGGAACCTCAGCCTCAAGGACATCATCTGCAGGCCTTCTCCTTGTTGTCCTTCCTTTCGGAGGCATTTTCTTAGGTCAGTAAATCAAAAGCTAACCAGTTAGTGGGGAATGGATGCTATCTATATACATACGCCTTTTATAGATCAAAATAATTTATTTTAAAATAAATTTAATCTATTTGGTGACACACTTTGAGGTATTTGAACCCGGTGCTCTGATACCATTTTTCTGTCACGACCCGAGCCCTAGGCCGTGGCAGATTTGTAATATCCATAATTGGGGTAGTCAAAGGTCAAACTTTGACCTTTGTTGGAAAATAGTCTTTATAAACGATCATTTAATTTATATTAAATCATACTATAATTATAAGTTAAAATAATGAAATAACTCATATAGTTATATATAAAAATATTAGTGATAAAGGTATGATCATTTATCATTATACATAAAACAATAATATTCCCACAGTTATGTAATCACCAAATAGTTAAATTTAATAAGTCATAAACACCCAAAATAATACTTAGCATCCACCATTCCTCATCCCTAACTATTTCATAGCTCATTCAGATATAACGATCATTAGATTCGAAGTCGAATACATATATAATGCTCAAAGATAAGACAATAACACGAAATAGAAATAGGCTAAACACATTGGCTCCATTGATAATTCATCTTTTCCACATTCGCGTCACTAGGCTCCTGGAATGAGAGAGATAGGGGTGAGCTTATAAAGCCCAGTAGGAAAACAACTAATAACATAGGACCCAAAAGTTTAATACAACCCCTGCATGGCTAGTTTTAAAAACAAAACATACCTCATCATGTATAAACCAAAATAGAGAAAAACCACAAATAATCGTAAGAGCATAGCTACAAGTGCACATCACACCATCCACTAGATCCCTAGTTCCCGTTACCCACCATAGAAAATCCGACATCCTAAACCGGGTAGCCAGACCTGATAACCACCACAAGGGGGAGGCTCAGGACACTTCCTGTATACAGATGCTAGGTCTTTACACCTACAAGTGAGTGGACACCTAACCTACTTATGATGACATAGATACTAGGTCGTGAAACAACAACGTGCACCAATCATGAACACTATGGCTCTCATCGGTATAACCAAATGCAGGTAAACATGAAAAGAAAGAAACATATTCCCTTTATATTTTAGAAAATTGGGTAGCATAACAGCTACATTTGAATAAACCCAAAAATCATAACCTGCATAAATAAGTGAACAAAAATATATATTTGGCACTCAGTGCCCTCAGAACAGATCGGAAAACATGCATGTTAAGTTTTCAATTTTTCAAACATTTTATAAATCTGAAAATTGGAATATGTTGAATGTAATTTAATACGAGTAAAATAAGTCCAATAGTCCAGTTGAGTCCCTACCTCTTTAGATACCTCCTTAGAATTTAATCCGAGCCCAAAGCAACGCTCCTAAGCTTAACGATGATCTTAGAATGATTTAGTCCGATTTTAATATCACGTTTTTCCTACGTGCACCAAATGAGCAAACGATTATCATCATACCATTCCTTATTCAAAATCGTGTCCAATGACATATAATATGACCATATTTAAAATTTCAAGTTCCGGAACCTCACCCAAGCGGTGCACAATAGCGGTTGGTGGCAGTACTGGAAACGTCGACGAATATATGCATGGCATATATCAAAACGATCCTCTCGATGAGTACATCATGAAGTATAGCTCCTTCGCCCAAATGACCTCCGTGTCGCTGGAAAATGCTTCCAAAGGGTCGGAGATACCCAAAATCTCATCGGAGAAAAATGGCAAGTTAACTGGAATGGTTTAGTGGGTTTTGTTCCTCTCTTCACACTGGTACCAAAGGTACCAACCACTTGCCAAGTGGTGGTCGGAGTTGGCCGGAAAACACAGTCAAAGTTGACGAACCAAAACTTTGACTGACTGTGGTGCCGCTTGGTGGTTGAGGTCGCCGGAGCAAGGCGAATCCAATGAGCCGCCGTATGTCAAAAATGGTGATTGCCAGAGGTTGGGTCTTAGTGGTGGTGGTGGTGTGTTGCCATGGAGAGAAGAGAGAAAGAAGAGAAGAGAAAAGAAAGAGAAGAGAGAGAGGGCAGTCGGGGAAAGAGAAAGAAAAGGAAAAGGAAGAGTCCATTGACTCTTTTCACTTAAGTGGTCCCACCCATTAAAAAATATATATATATATTATTATTTTTTTCTCAGTCTTTACATAAAGTGTTGTCGCTGGACATAACATATGAAACTTAATAATGACATAATTGGTTTCTTTTGTGTAAGAACTTTCCAACAGTGCAATATCTTATTTTTTTGCAAATAGATTTAGGATCAATTAAGTTTAGTTAATATTTAGATCGCCCAAGAGAATTATAGGAGAATATTTTTCCCAGATGACGTGGAAAATAAAAAAAGAGCTCAAATGCTTTGAATGAATGAAGAGCTCAAAAGTCCTGAATAAATGAACGAAGAACTCATAATCTTTGAATGATTAAACGAAGAGTCATAAGCTCTGAATGAATGAACGAAAAGCCATATAAGCTCTGAGTAAATGAACGAAGAGCTTATAATTTCTGATAAAATGTACGAAGAGCTCATAAGCTTTGATTGAATGGATGAAGGGTTGATTTGTTAGGAATGGTGCCCTTCAAAGCATATGTATTAGACAATGTTATTATGAGATGAATAATTTAGATGAATTTTTGTATGTATTAATTGTTTATTGCTATTATTTGAACAATATTATATGAATATTATAAAATCTCAAATTCGTTATTGTGACAAAAATCTTGTATTGGTACGAGAGGATTAAGATTGTAGAGAGCGAATTTAAGTAGTTCATAGTAAAACAATGTTATATGGAATCTTTGGATTAAATATTGTTAGTATGGTTCACTAGTATAATGAATGCATGTAATCTAGATTTAGGTTACTGATGTTGTAGGACATCTTAGTGAAGGTACTTTGTATAATGTGGTTATACAAAACTTGACCCAATATGTTATTAATACTCAGTTAAATACAATTTTGTTTTATAAGTATTAATTAAACATATCAATAAGATGATCATATACAAATTGAGCACAATCCTGAAGTTATTATGAACTCCTGTTTATGCCATTTGAGTCATTTGATTCACTCCTTATGGTTTGTAAAAATTATTAGGTTGAAAACTTTTGTTTTGAGAACTCATTGATGTAAGTGGTTGGGGATATAGTATACAAATATGGAACCTATACCTTTCCGAGAGGAATTGAATAATGGTTCCCTTAAGTGTTAGCTTTTGGAACTAAAAGGTTATTGAGCTCAAATTCATAAATAAGTCGTAAAATGGTGATCTTATTCCAGCTTTAATTATGAACTATTAATAGAGGATTGAATTGTATGCAATGATTAAATCGATGAGCGTTTTTTATCTATAGAAAGTACTCTATAATAAAGGTCTATAAGTTCAAGAGTGCAATCATATATTTTTAGTGGAATAATAAATTAAGGTTATTATATTAAAGAGATTTAATTAATATTCTAAATTTATTGGAGGTTGAAATTATAGGTCCATAAGTCCCCGGTGTGGCTCTATTAAAACTGTTCAAGGTAAGAGTTGAAACCATGATTAATTAGTGAAAGGAAATATTTGGAAGAAATTTGTTCTTCACGTCAAATATGTAATTGAGATTAATTAATTAATTATTAATTTTCAAAATTAATTAATTATAATTTTTGAAATTATTATTAAATAGTAATTATATTTTTCAAGAATTAATTAGTATTTATTTATTTTAATTTGTGAAAAATAAATCGGATAATTCAAATTGGATTTGAATTAGTTTATAAATTTATTCAAATAATTAAAATATTCTTCTAATAAGGTTAGTTATCAATTTTTTTTAGATATTTTATCATTTTTGAATAAATATATTATTAAATAAATAAATAAAATGGTTAATACACGTGCCCTGAAAAGGACATGACTATGACTGGCGTGTAATAAAGTACCAAGAATCAGCTGAGATATTTTATTTATTTAATTAATTTAATAATTAAAATTATTTAATCTTTGAATTTAATTCAATTATTAAAACAATTAAATAGAAAATAGTTTTCTAAAGTTTTGAAGAGATATAGTGGTTAAATTTTCTGTGTTTTTCACAGAGAGTCACAGAGATAGAATGAAAAGTAATCTCAAACCTAATTCTGTGATCTCATGTGTTGAGTACGTCAATTGTGACAGTCAGAATCCCGTGATCCGTAAGGGGAAAGACCGGGTAAAGCTGTGCAATCCCACAACGCCTGGGGAAGGTCAAGTGTGATGATTCTAAGACTATGTAGGTATGGGACTACAGAGTTGAAGATGACTTAAATAGATTGATGGGTACTACCTATATCAACAAGAAGCATCTTCTTTTCGGTAGCCATCACTTGAGAACTCTAAAGTTAAGCATGCTTGACCTGGAGTAATCTCAAGATGTGTGACCTCCTGGGAAGTTTTCTCAGGAAGCGTGCGAGTGAGGACAAAGCACGTTGGAAAGACTCGTGTTGGTTTGTAGGGCCAATCGTCATTCCATGAAGCAGTCTTAGTGACGTGGGACATTACATCAATCACTTAAAAATTCCCACCGTTACTCTACGTGCCCACACACATCTTGAGTTATAGAGAACACTTTGCAATATCATTGTGTGAGTACCTACTGATTGCTTGGATTCAATGTTCGTTAATTAAATACTAAAACACTGCAGGGACTCTTGATAGACTTCAACTGGTATGTTCTTCTGCTTTGTATTTGTTTTGATTAATCTACGTATATTAATGGATCCATTATTTAAAGTTTGTTTAATAAAATTTATGAGATCTCTCGGGCCAACCACCTCGTGCATTTCGCTACGCACGTGGTAAACTTGTTACCAACATCATTAGCACTGAATGAAGCAACAAATAGTTGAGAGGTTCTGATAAGACAAATAAAGAACTTAAATCAAAGCTAAAGAAGGAATTAACGAGAGGTAGAATTGAGCCTGATGAGGGGAGTATTCTTATTTTCATTATTTTATTGTTTTTCCTTCTCCTATAAATAGTAGACAAGGGATTCATTTTTGGGACCTTGGATTGATTGCTAATTATTTGATTGAGAATTTAGAGGAAGAACCATTTATTGACTTAAGCATCAGAGTATCTTTTTTCAGGTATTCCTCGTTCAGTTTTGCCTTTTCAATTCAGTGAAGAACACATTTATGCTATTGGTTTAGCCAATAGAATGTATTTTGATCCATGATTCTACTTCAACCAGCGAAATGAAGATGAAGAACTTTCCGAATGGAGAAAGTTGTTGTTTTGGGGAGGGCCAATGAATTTCACTGTAAACAAATGGAAGAAATGACAGCCCAACAAGTTGAATTGATAGCAGAGTTGGCATAGTTGAGGCAGGAAAAAGGCAGCAATATCAAACAGGCAGAGTGTAATGCCCTACTTTCTTAGAGTCGTTACTAAGTGAGTTTAAAAGTGTAGATAAGTTGAGATAAAACCCATTCCAATTATTAAATATAAGACATTTGAATACTCATTGAAAATGTCAAAAAGTTTTACAGTTGGGATCCCAAAACGCTGTTTAGAAAATATTTACAAGTCAAAATACAACCAAGGTCGAGTAGGCGACAAAATTCAGGTTAATACATCACATTTCCCAAAAATAGACCCCGGGCCGTTGTAGCCAAGCAGGCCGAACATGTACCCATCGCTTCACGCTCTCCATACTCAGGGTTGGTCGACATTTCCTTTGCCATTACCTGCACCATAGAGCACCCGTGAGCCGAAGCCCAGTAAGAAAACTCAATACAAAACAGATAACATATGCATATCTATCAACAATACATAACGGGCATGCCGTCCCAGGTGCTTTACCAGGCCCTGGGTTCACGGTCTTTACTGAGAGGATGACTTCAGCATCGTAGAAGGGTCTCGCCCTAACGACTTGCACTCTGCATGCTGAATGTCATTCCTGGCCCCTTGTCGTACTCGGCATTGAAATCCACGTGCTTAACGCCATTCCCGACCCTTTTCCATACTCGGCTTCCTGCCATTCTTGGCCTTCACCGTTTTTGTCCTTCGCCGTTCACTCTCAAATAAGCAACATATAGCATAATATCAACAAATATGTAAACACATACTATACATAGACAGTAGGGCTATGCCTTGAAATTCAATCAATAGGGCCATGCCCTGCAATACAAGCAATAGGCCCATGCCCTGCTCTACGGGTACAACTGTTTTCTTACCTATTTCCCAAGCTATCGGAGCACCCTATCCCGAGCACAGTTCTCTAACACGAGCCTTGCTAATAACCTAGTCACAACATGATTACAACAATCGTTCATCAAGTTATAACCCAATAAATAGCTTCGAGACATAAATCTAGCCTTTGGGACCTTAGTTTCTACCAAACCGGGTAGTAGAAACCTTCCCAAGCCTCAACGTTCAAGTTCCCAAACTAAAAACATTCAATTTGCCAAAATTCTGCATTTGGGTCACGGCCTAGCCCCCCTTAAGGGCCGCAGCATGTGGCGTGTTGCCCCTTTGGCACACCCACATGGGGTCATTTTGTAAGTGAGCATGCCTTGGTGCTTGATGATTAGTCAAGTCTTGCACCAAGCAACCTCATGGGATAGGGTAGTGGCATTTTTGTAATTATGCATATGTCTCCCAAACAAAAATCATATATGTTACTGGGAAGACCTTGTATCCCTAGAAGGCTCCTTAGGGGGAGGTGACCTGGTGACTTAGGGAAGCACCATGGCCATCAGCAGATCGGGGCCAAAGTTGTGTACTCCCTTGCCCTATCAAGGCTATATATTAATAAAATGATGTTTATCCATACTTGCCCTTGTATGCTCCCTTATTGCCTATGTGTTACTTGTTTTTTATCTTCGTTGGGTCATTGCGTGCCATTTACCTTGTTGTGTGCTTTGTGTTGTGTGGACGTTCCAAGGAATGACTTGCTTTGTGCTCGCTCATACTTTGTTATTGCCCGTTGCATGTCCGAGATGCGAATGTGGCTAACCACTAAGTTTGTTTGCCTGCAGGTGTGTGTTGTAGGCTGACTTTCTAGCTTGAAGTGTCAGCAAGTGCCGCATGTTTCGTCTACTTGGAGTACCCAAATAGCTAGCCCGTGACAGTTGGTATCAGAGCCAGGTTACAGAGAGAGCTTGGAAAAACACACTAATGGTGAGCAACACTCAGAGGATCGAAGCACTTGAGAAGCGTGTGGGGGAATTAGATGGACTAGATGAAAGGGTCAGGGATCTTTCCTCTGCAAGTCATAACTCTGGATCGTTAGATGCAGGCAATCGCATAGCTGTGCTAGAGAAGGAAAACAATGTTCTCCTATCCAGAATAATCGTGTTGGAGCAAAGAAACACTCCAACAAGTACTTCTATTTCCCCCGGTGCGAAGAGCGCATTGCGACGGTGGAGCGCATGCTGAAGGAACAACAAGTTTCCATAAATGACACTACAGAAGACTGCAAGGAGGCAGTTGGCGTGCTCAGAGAAGAAATGGCTGAGCTAACTGCAAAGGTAAACCTAACCATGCGAGCGGTTAGGAATGCCCCTGCAACAGGGCCGATAGGTATGGAATATGACCGAGTTAAAGTGCCCGAGCCGAGGCCTTATAACGGGGCTAGAGGCGCAAATGACTTGGAAAATTTCCTCTTCAACATGGAACACTATTTTAGAGTCGTGCGGGCCAATTCAGAAGAAGGAAAGGTCGCCATGGCTACCATGTACTTGTCTGGGGATGCCAAGGTGTGGTGGAGGACAAAGTATGACGACATAGAGAATGGTAGGTGCACCATCACATCTTGGGTAGACCTGAAGAGAGAACTAAAGACGTAATTTCTGCTAGAAAATGTCGCCTACATGGCTCGACGCCAGTTGAGATAGCTTAAACAAGTCGGGACAGTCTGAGAATATGTGAAGAAGTTTTCAAGACTAATGCTCGATATAAAGGACATGTCCGAAGTAGACGGGCTCTTCTGCTTCCTCGAGGGATTGAAACTGTGGGCCAAGCAAGAACTTCAAAGAAAGCGTGTGTCTGACCTAGCCACCGATCAAGTTGCTGCTGAACACTTAACAGACTACACTCCGGAGAGCAACCTGCCGAAAAGGACTACCCCTCCAACCAGCTTAAGTGGTACTGGGAGTAAGAAGTCTTGGAAGTCATGGTAGGGAAAGAGTGGGGGAGAGAAGAGGACATCAGAGTCCAGTTCTTCCAGCGGTATAGATGCTGCTGCAGGGAGGAAGCCGCTAGCTTGTTGGCTCTGCAAAGGCCCACATAAGTCGGCAGTTTGCCCTTGCAGGGGCAAGTTGAATGCCCTCATTGGCCAAGAAGAACAGGGCAAAGGAGAAGAAGAGGATTAAGAGTACACGCACATGGGCGTTGTCCGCCTGTTGAATGCTCTTAAGAAACATGGCGAAAAAGGGAAGAAGACCCTGGGAAAGGGGCTAATGTTCGTGGATGCCACCATCAAATACAAGCCCGCAAAAATCATGATGATCGATACTGGCGCCACCTACAACTTCATCTTTGAACTCGAAGCCAAGCGACTGGGACTAAAACTGGAGAAAGATGTAGGCCGCATGAAAGCGGTCAACTCCAAGGCCTTGGTCACAATAGGCCTGGCTAAAGGTGTAAAAGTTAGAATCGGCACGTGGGAGGGGAAAACTAACTTAGTGGTGGTCCATATGGACGACTTCGATGTAGTTTTGGGAATGGACTTCCTAACCAAGAAAGGTGTCATTCCAATTCCTGCCACTGGGAGTTTGCTCATAATGGGAGAGACTTCTTCAATGGTGCCTGCAAAGGTGAAACCACCCCTGGTGTGAAGCTTCTATCATCTTTACAGTTCAAGAAGGGTGTGAAGAAGTAGGATCCCACTTATGTAGCGGTACCCACCGTGTTCGAAGAAGCAGTGGAAGAGATTGTTCCACTAGAAATTACGAGGGTCTTGAAGATGTATGGGGATGTGATGCCAGATAAACTCCCCAAAGCCTTGCCACCAAAGAGGGGGATAAATCACCAGATAAAGCTGGTGTCAGGAGCAAAACCTCCAACAAAAGCGCCTTACAAAATGGCACCCCCTGAGCTAGAAGAGTTGAGGAAACAACTAAAAGAGTTATTGGAGGCAGGCTTCATCAGACCGTCGAAGGCGCCATTTGGCGCACTTGTGCTATTCCAGAAGAAGCACGATGGGAGCTTGAGACTGTGCATTGATTATAGGGCTCTCAACAAGGTGACAGTTCGCAACACCTACCCCATCCCTCTAATCGCTGATTTTTTCGACCAGCTAAGTGGAGCCAAATACTTTACAAAGTTGGACTTGAGATTGGGCTATTATCAGGTGAGGATCGCAGATGGGGATGAACCAAAGACAATGTGTGTAACGCCCTGGCTACCCCAGAACAGTTACGGAGAACGGTGAACCGGAAATTTGACTCACTACCCGAGTCCTTTGGTTAAAAACGTGATCTAAGTGTTATTATCAGGTTAAGGTAGAAAACCAGTAAAAAGGAGAGGGTACTTTTCATTAAGTAAATAAAATGCTCATGAGCCTTTCAAAATGTTTACAAGAAGTTCGTAATACAAAAGAGTTGCTACAGTTCCAAATTTACAAGCTCCGCCGGCCTAAGCGGCAAAAATAGGGTAAACCCCTAGTCCCTCTGAGAACTCCTTGACCGTGGCGGCCAAGCGGCCCTGTATGTACATCACACCGCCCAAGCTCTCCACTCAAGGCTGGCCAAGCTTTTCCTTTCCTTTACCTGCACCACATAGCACCCATGAGCCAAGGCCCAGCAAGAAAACACAATAAAATACGATATAATATCAACAACGATCATAATAATCATCCAGGACTATCAGTCCAACAAATAGGTGACAATAGCCGAAAGTCACAATAATGAGCATCGCTCTCTTTAGCCATGTGACGATAGGGTCACCAGGGCTTAATTGATAAGTGTTTCATTCATAAGTTTGTTCAGGACAGGTGCATGGTGATTGGTCACCAACATAACCTTCCTCACGACTCTGGAGTCGAAACTATGGACAACGTCCCTTAGCCACGTGACAAACGGTCACCGGGGTCATATACTTTGGCTATATTCATCTGGTCGTAGACCAGGCACAGGCTTATAAGTTCTTCGACCTTAGGGTCGGTCCCGCATTAATGCCATAGAGCCATTCAATGCGTGATCGTTGACTTTAGAGTCGGTCCCTGACTAGTCAGTGTCTTAAACAGGTAATCAGCATTCATTAGCATTTAGTATGCAATCCACGTTCACATATATCAACCAACAAGCCTCAATATCAAACCATGCAAGTCATATACCTGTACATGGTGCAACTGTACCCATACACTATTTTCTTACCTCAAGTTCGAGCGAGAAGTATGATAAAGACGACCCCTGAGAACGATCGATCTTTTAGTTCCTTAGCTGTTACCTAATCACAACCAATTATAACCTCCATTAATGAGAATCCATAATAATAGGGTCTTAACCTAAGCACCACCCTCGGGACCTCGAAACATGCCCACACGGTGAGTAGAATCGATCCCGGGCCTTAAGGATTGAAACCCCAAGTCAAAAACCCTTAAAAACACTCAAAACGGTGTTTGGAAGGAACAGGGTAGCGCTACAACGCTCAACCCCTAGCGCCACAGCGCTCTACTCAGAACCTCCCAAAAGCCAAAAAGCCTCCTGAGGAGCGCTATAGCGCCCTAGGGTGGGCGCTGTAGCACTACCTCCAGCCCAAAACATCCCTAAACCGACCTTCTTCATCTCCTTCATTTCTAACTCAATCTTCAAGCTTCCAAAGCCTATTCTTGATGCCAAATAAACCCAAAAACCATCCCAACACATCCCAAACATCACAAGCATGGGAACCCTAGCCAAAACTCCCAACAAAACCCATGAATTCATCCTAGTAAACTCAACTGCAAAACAAAACCAAAACAGAGCAAACCAGAGAAACTATGGTTAGAAACTTACCCAAAGCTCGGCTTATGAAGCTCTTCAATAGTGGAACACACTCCCAAACTCCCAAGGCTTGCTTCCTAAGCTTGAATCCTCAAAATTGGTTCAGAAACCACAAAGAACAGTGAGGAGAAGAAGGTACGGGAGAACTCTAAAATATACTCTGTTTTCCTTCACTATTTCCTTCAGCCAAGAGTGTTATATCTATCCTAGGGGTGAAATTCCCATTTTACCCCTAGGTCAATTAATGGTTTCTAATCACCCGGTAACGCTCTAATCATCAAAAACACCCCGAGACTCAACCCAAGTCCCGACACTTAAACCCGTTGTGACTAAACCGCTAATCAATAGTCTACGATCGTCTCATATCGAACAGCTCGAACAAACCCACATGATAATGTGGTCTCAACATATATCACCGGCATGCATACAATTAACATTATATGATAATATAATTCTCATAAACACGCATAAACACATTAAATGGCGTAATTAAACAATTATGGCCCTCCTGGCCTACAAATCCAGTCGTTAAACCACATTAGGGAATCCGGGGCATTACAATGTTCATTACTTGATATGGAGCATTTGAGTTTCGAGTAATGCCGTTTGGGTTGACAAATGCACCTGCCACTTTCTGCACACTGATGAACCAAGTATTCCACGAGTATCTAGATAAGGTCGTGGTGGTGTACTTGGATGATATCGTGGTTTATAGCGCCACGATTTAAGAGCATCAAGAACACTTGACTCAAGTGTTTCAGAAGTTGTGAGGGAACCAACTATATGTGAAGCGCGAGAAATGCTCATTTGCACGGGAGAGCATTAAGTTCCTAGGCCACGTTGTGGAACGTGGCCGAATTCATATGGATCTGGAGAAGGTGAGGGCAATCCAAGAATGGAAAGCCCCCACAAATGTGAAAGAACTCTGCTCTTTCTGGGCCTAGCCAACTACTATAGGTGATTTATGGATGGCTACTCAAGAAGAGCGACACACTTGACCGAGCTGCTGAAAAAGGGTGTGACTTGGGTGTGGACTGATAAGTGTGCTGAAGCATTCAGGAGTTTGAAGGAAGCCATGATGAAGGATCCTATTATTGCCTTGCTAGATGTTAGCAAGCCCTTCGAAGTACAGACAGATGCCTCAGATTATGCTTTAGGAGGGGTACTAGTACAAGAAGACCACCCGGTAGCATATGAGAGTCGCAAGCTGTCTGAAGCTGAGAGGCGATATACTGCCCAGGAGAAAGAACTCCTCGCAGTTATCCATTGCTTGGAAGTGTGGAGACATTACTTGCTGGGGTCGAAGTTTGTGGTGAAGACAGATAATGCAGCTGTAACGCCCTGGTTACCCCAGAATAGTTATGGTGAACGGTGAACCGGAAATTTGACTCATTGCCTGAGTCCTTTGGTTAAAAATGTGTTCTAAGTGTTATTAACACGTTAAGGTGAAAACCAAAAAAAAAGGAAAGGATATGTTTTATTTGATACATAAAACTGTTCATGGGCCCACAAGAACATTTACAAGTTATTTACAACTCAAAAAGGTCATTACTGTTCCAAAATTTCAAACCCCGCCGACCTAAGCAGCAAAAATAGGGTAAACCCCCTAGTTCCTCTGAGAACTCCTTGGCCGTGGTGGTCAAGCGGCCGCATATGTACACATCATCACCTAAGCTCTCCACTCAAGGTTGGGTGAGCTTTTCTTTCCCTTTACCTGCACCACATAGCACCCATGAGCCAAAGCCCAGCAAGAAAACATAGCATTATATGTAAACATCATCAAATGATTATCATTATAATCACCCAGAGCTCATAGCTTTCAAACAGATGAGTGAATATCACTTGAGGTTCTGGTAAACCATACTGAGTGACTGACAAGCAGGTCACTAATTCAAATGGAAGAGTGGCTGCTGGGTAAGCCACTAGCCTTCAACAAATGAGAGACTGGTGGGTAAGTCTCTATTTTAACAAGTGAGTGACTAATGGGTAAGCCACACAAGTGCTTATAATATCATCGAACTTGAGGTCGGTCCGGCATTAATGCTCTTTGAGTCATCAAATGCAGAAAATTGATGAAATCTAATCTTTATTGGCTTGCGTGGAACACGCTAAGGCTGTCCTGACTAATGAGTCAGCACTATGTGACCAGTGCCCAGTACCACTGCCAAACCTGACTAATGAGTCACAGCTTCACAGTTGATACTAGCACCTTTGCCAAATCTGACTAATGAGTCAGTACCATGCACAAGTGAGCAAGATTTGCTAAGTATTCCACAATCAATTCATGTCCACATTTATACAATCAACATGCCTAAAGAACAACCAAGCATGTCACATATAGTGTGCAGTTTTCTTACCTATGATTCGAGCTAGAATGAACAAAAGAACGACCCTTGAGAATGGTTTAGCTTTTAGTCCTTTAGCGGTTACCTAATCATAACACATTATAGGATACCATCAATAACATGATAATCAAGCGTTCTCAAACCAAGATTCAGCCTCCGAGACATCAATCATCACTAATCCGGGTAGTAGGAGTGATCCCGAGGCCTAAATCCATGTTCCCGGGGTCAAAATATGCAAATGGGCTCAACCCTGCTCAAGAGCCGCGGCCCTGGAACCTTGTGCCACGGCCCCCAGAAAATCCAGAGGCAAGCGCTGCAGCGCCCAACACCAAGGACCGTGGCGCCAAGAGCTAACAGAAACCCCTCCTTCCTCATCGAGCTAGGGCCGCAGCATCCAAGAATAGGGCCGCGGCCCCCAACCCTAGGCCATTCCCAGACGCATTTTCAACTTCTCAAAACCTCCAAAATCATAACTAAACATTCCCCAATCATCAAAACAAGGTTCCCAAGCTTCCCAATGCACCAAAACCCTCAAAACCCAAGGTTCAAACGAATCGAAAACCCAACAATTCATAAAGTCCAATTCAAAGCTTAGAAACTCTAAAAACTCAAAACTTTAAACTTAGATTACCTTTGATTAGATTGTTTTCTATCAAATCCTTCGGTCAAGAAGCTTCTAATCTTTCCTAGGATCACTATGCCTCGATCCTCGCTCGATTCTGACTCCTAGAACTCAAGATTTCTTCGAATATGCTTCGGGTGGAAAAAATGAACTAACGAAGGAGAACGAGAGGTTTTCTAATCGTACGTTCTATCTGACAGCTACATCAAGCTTAAGTAACCTCAAATAAAACCTAATGCTCGGGGTCTTGAAAATACCCCCGGGGACATTATAGTCAAAACTTCCAGAATTTCACCCTGATCTCAATAATTCCCAATCTATCATCAATTAAACATTTCTATTACCCCAAAATTGACCCCATTATGACAAAACCGCTAATCCACTAAATATGACCGTCTCATGCCAAATAGCTCGAATATATCTCCATAATGATGGAATCTCATTCAAAAATCACATCATGCACCAAAATACACAAATTTACCCTTAATGGGCCAAATTATCAAAATAGCATAATATTTCAAATGTGGACCCACATGCATGCATATATCACCATATTATAATATAATTCACATAAACATGCATATATTTATTTAATGGCGTAATTAAACAATTATGGCCCTCCCGACCTACTAAACCGCCACTAAACAACACCGGAGAATTCGGGGCATTACAGCAGCGGTTAGTCATTTCCTTGCTCAACTGAAACTGACCCCTAAGCAGGCTCAATGGTAGGAGTTCGTGGCGGAATTCGACTTCCATTTTGAGCACAAGGCAGGACGCTTGAACCAGGTAGTTGACACCTTGAGTCACAAAGCAGAATTGGCGACTCTAAAGATCTTGGCTAGTTTGTCGACTAGCGTGGTGAACACTCCACTCAAGGAGTGCATCAAAGAAAACCTGGAGAAAGACTCGGTTGTCAGAACCATCCTGAAGCTCATAAAAGAAGGCAAGACTCGCCAGTTCTGGGTGGAGAATGATCTTCTGTGGGCCAAAGGGGGTCGCTTGTATGTCCCGAAAGCTGGAGATTTGCGGAAGACATTATTAAGCGAGTGTCATGACACCTTGTGGGCAGGTCATCTAGGGTGGCAGAGAACGCATGCCCTTTTGAAGCAGGGATACTACCTGCCACAAATGCGAGATGATGTAGTGGAGTACACCAAGACCTGTCTTGTCTGTCAGCAAGACAAGGTCGATAGGAACAAGACACCTGGGTTGTTGGAGCCGTTGCGAGTCCCAAGAAAACCATGGGAGAGTGTGTCGCTTGACTTTATAACCAGCCTACCGAAGATAGGGGATTTAAGTGCGATCTTGGTGATCGTGGATAAATTCTTGAAGTACGCAACATTCATCCCAATGTCGAAGTACTGTTCGGCAGAGGAGACACCTGACAATTCTTCAAGCATATTGTCAAATATTGGGGAGTGCCCTAAAACATTTTTAGTGACCAAGATGGAAGATTCACTGGGACCTTTTGGTCCGAACTATTCAGTCTCTTGGGGTCACAATTGAACATATCCTCGAGCTACCATCCACAAATAGATGGGCAGACAGAAAGATTCAACGGGATGTTGGAGGAGTACTTGCACCACTTTGACAATGCCAATCAGAAGAATTGGCCGCAACTACTCGATGTAGCTCAATTTTTCTTCAACTCTCAAAAGAGTTCTTCATCGAATAAGAGTCCTTTTGAAGTTGTTAATGGACAGCAGCCACTGTTGCCCCACACAGTGGATGAATATCGCAGTCGGAACCCGCGAGCCTTTCACTTCACAAAAGACTGGAAGAAAACGACATAGATTGCCCGAGCTTATTTAGAAAAAGCATCAAGAAGAATGAAGAAGTGGGCAGATCAGAAGCGCAGACCACTGGAGTTCAAAGCAGGTGACTTAGTGTTAATCAAGCTGAGGCCCGAACAGTTGAGATTCCGAGGAGACAAAGACATCAGACTCGTTCGCAAGTACGAGGGTCCGGTCTCAATCATCTCAAAAGTTGGCCTAACTTCCTAAAAAGTCGACTTACCAGCATGGATGAAGATACACCCGGTCCTTCACGTCAACAACTTGAAGTCGTATCATGAAGATCCAGCAAATCCAGAGCGCAACCAGTCAACCAGAGGAGGAGTCATCATTCAGCCAAGGAGCAAGCGCCAACCTGAAGAAATCCTAGCGGAAAGGACGGTCACCACTGACCGTAAAAAGCATAAAGAGTATCTGGTAAAATGGAAGGGGCTCACAGATGACGAGATAAGCTGGGAGAGGGCGGAAGACTTGAAGAAGCTCACGCAGAAGATTGAAGATCTACAAGCTACTTCGTCGAGGACGCTGAAGAATTGAGTGGGGGAGAGTGTGGCGTGCCCCAAGTCAAAGGCAAAGTGCCTCTCATCTAACAGACTCGGGCCGCGGTGCCCAAACTTGCACCATGACGCCTAGGCAGTTCCCAGAAGTCCCTCTGGCCTAAAAAAAACCCAATTGGGCCGCGACGCTGATGAACAAGGTCGCGACTCAACCCCGAAGCCCATAAATTCCATGCAACTTTTACAAGCTAACTTCCCTAAAAATCATTCTAAATGCACCCCAAGACCACAATTGAGTCCCATAATCAATCTAATACACTTTAAGTAGCTTTAGAATCCCAGAAACTAACTAACTCATCCCAATTCACACCAACCTCAATCTTAGGCTCCAAAGCTTAACTAAATTCAATTTAAGCAGAATTGATCCTTAAAGACTTGAAAGAAACCTTACCTCAGTGAAGATTTTGAGTTTAATTCAGCTATCTAGACCCCTAGGATTATCCTCCCCAAGTCCTACGGTTAGTTATGAATTTCTCCTTCAAAACTCCAAAATCCACCAAGTCCTCTAAAGGGAGAGAGAGAGTCGAGAGAAATATATATATATATACATAGAGAGTTTCTGTGTTTTGTATTTTTTCTTCTTTCTGATTCCTTCTACATAACCCAGGAATCACAGCTGCCTATATGATCAAAATCCCCTCCTAAACAAAAGGTCCAAAATACCCCTTGAACTTATTTAAATCCTTATGTGCCACCAATGGCAATTTAGTCATTTTCCATATCTTGTTAAGTCCCTGATTATTTCTTTAAATCCCCGTTTAGAATTTCCCACTCTACTTTAGGTGATTCTAAGGATACTTGGGAAGGTTGTGAAGGATTTTGAAGACCGGTTCAGTTTCTTGGTGATACCCTGCGACAGAAAGGATTCAAGGGTTAGAGAAACTGAAGGAAGAACGAATACATTCCGCTGCGTATAATGTAAGTGTTCATATCATTATCTTTGTTTAAATTCAATTATAGAAATATGTTCTAGGTTATCTTATATTAATTTGTTTAATATAAGATCTACATGAAAATAAACAAGATCTTGCATAAGTTTTTCCAACAACTGGCCTCATAGCTTTTAGTAATTATTATTTTCATGCATAAACATAGTAAAAATTGAATTATTTGATGCGTTGAGTAATTAGATGGATTTCATGCTTTTTATGATGCATATTGATTTTTATGTGATTATTAGAAAATTTGGGTTATTTTGTTGTGTTTTCAATGCAATTAGTTTTTATAAATGCTTTATTCGCTATAAAACATGGTAAAAATTATTTAAAAAATATTTTTGGGTTGAAAAATTACATAATTTTTTTTTGAATTTTTTTTTTGGGTTGTCGCCGCGACCTAGGTATCAGCAGCTAGTGGCTGCGACCACCATTAACCTCTGGTCGCGGCCAGAACGCGATTTTTTCCCAGAAAAGTCTCGTGGCCGCGGCCACCAACTTTCAATAGTCGTGGCCTGCGATAAATTTTTTCTTAAAATTTGAATTTTGAATGTATTTTTTAATAGGTTAATACAAAAATATCACTTTTTCTATTATTTAAAAATATATTTTTTGAAATACGATATTTGTTTGTTTAATCTTTAAAAAATAGTTATTTTCTACAATTAATTTTAAATATTTTTATATATTAAAATATTATAATTAAGTTATCAGATATTAAAGATATTTTTTTAAATACATGATATTTTTTTGAAATCTTTTATTTGAAAATAATAATATTTGATTATTATATGGATTTTAATATTTAAATAATTTAAAAGTTGAAAATTTGTTGACTAGATATTTTAATGGATATTTGACTTTGGTTAAGATATTTTTTTCAAAAACAGCTAAGGATATTCGTTTTAAAAATTTATAACTGGTTAATTTTTTTTAAAAATATCACGTTGTGCAAACCAATCAATAAAATATATTTTTAATAAATGGGATTTAAATTAAATTTGATTAATTATTTATAAATCCTATTTAAATTAAATTATTATTTTTTAAAATGACCTAAACTAAGTTGATTGTTGATAAATTAACTTTGGTTAATTGTTGATAAATTTTATTTAAATTGACTTTTTTATTTTTTGCAAAATTTAATTAATTCGAATTTTGGATAAATTCTAGAAAATTAATTGTGGTATTTTTGTAAATGAAATAAATTGTGGTATTTTTCATAAATCCATAATCTTGCTCGTATTGTAACATTATTAGGCCCATCCAATTATAACATGTCTGTTTGCACTATATGTGATATTTTTGCAAGTACGCTTAGATGCATATAGTGGCCCATATGTTTGCTTAATATATGGATTTTTCTAAATAAAACATTCATAAAATGATAGGTTTTATTTGGGCCCATTAGAAAATGTAAAATTTAAATTCATCTCTTATGGGTGGTTCCACTTGTGAAGTCTCAATTGCTTTACATGACTATAGTGGATATAGTAAATTAATAATAATTAATAAAACGAATGTTTAAATTCTAGTCTTTTAGACCTTGTATGGAAGTATGAGGGCCTTAGTAGTAAAAAGGACATACTGGACACAACCTTCCTCCATAGAAATCCAATTGTTAAGGCTCATTTGCGTGAGTTGGACTTAATTGTATAGGTTCATTATAATAGTTAAACCTAACTATTGATTAGCAACAAATCAATTCTAATTTAATTGAATTTGTTTCAAAGTGACACTTTAGAATTAATATAAAATTATAGGACTTTGGTTTTAAAAATTTAATTTTCAAAATTTTTTGGACAACCATAGTCATTAATTTTTGAAAAATAATAATAAAAATACTATTTCAATTAAATAATGAGCTTATTTTAAGAATTAATATTCAATCTCCACCGTTAGTTTAACAAGGTCAATAGCTTAATGGGGCATCGAGACGCTTTGATTCGTCCCCTTGCGGAAGGTGTTCATTAGTTATTTTAACAAGGTTAGATTTCCAAAGATAGATAATTATAGGTCAAATTCAACTAGACTCACCCCTGCGGTGACTACTAGGACTAAATATATAATTATCGAAATCGTGGGTGTAGCTCATAACATAAGAGATTTTGTTTTCTTATTTTGATCTAATAGTAGGTTGTTAATAATGGTGTCCATTATTAAATGAGTTTACAACTCTATTTAACTAATGATGTTTTTTGACTCTCGCCAACTGGGACAACGATATCATAGAATAATTAAAAACCTAAAGAAATAGAGATATAATTATTTTGATATTTTTTCCATATCTTACATATTTATCGTATATGTTGTGCTATTTCTTGAAATTAGAGTTAATAGATGTTTTATTGTGCAAATGTGATTGATTTCTATTTTATTGATAATATGTAGTATTATTATGGTTGTGTCTACTCCCATCCTTTCTCAACTTTCAATGGAGAAACTCACTAGAGAAAACTTCCTTAATTCGAAGCAGAACATCAACATAGTGTTGATTGGTGAAAAATCCAAGTTCGTCATGACAGAGGAATCCCCAGAAGTTCCAGCTGAAGGAGCTACCAAGTCTGTAAGAGACAAATATGAGCGTTGGCAGGTGGCCAATAACAAGGAACGGTACTACATGTTGACTAGTATTGTCGACACTCTCAAGAAAAAGATGAAGAATGTTGAGATGATCTACGAAATCATGGATCAGCTCCAAGACATGTTCGGTGCAAAGTCTGTGCAGACTCGTTTTGAGGCCATTGGGAAATATGCCAATGCTCGGATGGCACCGTCTCAGCACGTTCGTGATCACCTGATCAAGATGACCAACTACTTTGAGGAAGTTGAACTGTATGGAGAAATTATAGATTAGGAGACTCAAGTCGGCTTAATCCTCAATAGTCTTTCTCCACCTTTCCTCCTGTTCACCACCAACTATGTGTGGTCTGACGCATCTCATGAACTAGCTTCAAAATTTCGAGTATATCATGGGTGGACCAAGTAAGGGAGGAGAAAATAAGACTACTGTTGTTGATATCGATACAACTAAGGCTAAATCTAACCTAGATTCATCTTTGAAAGCTGAAAACAAGAGGAAACATGGACAAAATACCAACCCCGGGCCTGCAAAGGATGGAAAGACAAGTGCACAGACGCCTAAGGGGAAGAAACAGAAAAACAAGAAAGGCAAAGGTAAATGTTTTCTTTGCAAAGAAAAGGGGCATTAGAAATAGGATTGCCCCAAGTTTCTGACAGTGAAAAACAAAGGTAATGATTATATTTCATTTATCTTAGAAACATGTGTTTTAGAGAATGATAAATCCTTTTGGATTATTGATTCTGGATCTACTAACCATGTTTGTAACTATTTCTTCTTGAATCATGGAAGGAAGTGGATGAAGGAGACTTATAGAGTTGGGAACAAAGCGTTCTTTACGGTCCAAGCTAGAGGACAAGCTCGCCTAAAGTTCAGAAATAACTATTTAATTTTGAAAGATGTATTTTTTATTCCAAATTTTAGTAGAAATTTAATTTCAGTTTCCATGTTGCAATTAGAACAGTTTGTTATGACTTTCGCAAGTTCTAATATATCTATTTCTTTCAATTGATCACTATTGTGTATTTCATGTTTGCAAAACGGGCTTTATAGTCTGTGAACTAACAAACCCTTCGCTCTTAATAATGATTTATTCAAAGTAGCTAAACCTAGGACTAATAAATGACAAAAGACCGATAACGATAACATGACGTATTTATGGCATTTGAGACTAGGTCACATTGGCTATGATAGAATTTAATGACTTACAAAGGATGGGCCTTTGAGGGAACTCACCTTAGGTGAATTACATATCTATGAATCTTGTTTAAAAGGCAAATTGACCAAGTGTCCATTCTCTGCAAAGGATGATAGGGCCAAAGAACCACTTGGACTTGTTGATTCAGATGTTTGTGGACCTTTTAATGTACAAACCAGGGGTGGTTTTGAGTATTTTATCACTTTCATTGACAATTACTCTAGATACTCACGTCTTTACCTAATGCATAGGAAATCAAAAACATTTTCAAAGTTTAAGGAATTCCTAGCTATGGCTCAGAACCAATTAAGTAAAATGTTAAACATCTTGCGATCTGATAGTGGTTGAGAATATTTGGATATGCAGTTCCAAGATCAAATAACTGAACTTGAGATTTTATCACAACTTATTGCCCCGGGTACTCCGCAACAAAATGGTGTAGCGGAACGATGGAACAGAACTTTATTGGACATGGTTAGATGCATGTTTAGTTACTCAGCTCTACCAACTTCATTATGGGGACATGCAATTGAAACTGCGAATGACATTCTAAAGGTCATACAGTCAAAATCAATTCCCAAAATACCTTTAGAGTGCTGGAATGGCTGTGAACCTAGTTTATATCATTGTAGAATCTGGGGGTGTCCCGCCCACGTCCTGAGGAAAAAGGAATGAAAGCTAGAACCGTGAACAAAAGTTTGCATGTTTGTTGGCTATCCTGAAGGCACTCGGGGTGGACTTTTCTAGTCATTCAGAAAAGAAAATGTTTACTTCTACGAATGATACTTTTCTGGAAAATGACTCCAAAATATCAAACCGCGCAGAAAAGTAGTTTTAGTGGAGATGGTTGAAGAATTGACTCCAACCAATGGTCCATCATCATCAAGGCAAGTTGATGAGGAAATTCCATCTCTTCATGTCCAACTGGCGCAAGTCAATTTAAATGAAGAAAGTACCACTATTCCTGAGCAAACAGTCACAAAACCTCGTCGTAGTGGGAGGGTTTCTAGGAACACAGTTCGCTATGGTTTGGATGGTGAAACCAATATGGTTGTTGGTGACACTAGTGATAATGATCTGTTGTCTTTCCAACAAGCAATGGCTAGCCGTGAAAAGGAACTATGGGTCGAAGCCGTGAAACAAGAAATGGAGTCCATATACTCAAATTCCATCTGGGATCTTATGGAAGCACCTAGTGACTTAGGGCCATTGGGTGCAAGTAGATCTACAAGAAGAAACGAGGTGTTGATTGTAATGACCCACTAATCTAGACTATTTGGACCATTAACGAAACTATACATAAAACTTACATTTTCGTAAAAATGTAAGTTTTATGTATAGTTTCGTTAATGGTCCAAATAGTCTAGATTAGTGGGTCATTACAGTTGGTATCAGAGAAACGGTTCCTTCGCATGAAGTTCTCCTCGAAACACACGCTCAAAGCTCCGAATCGGACCGCCAAGTAAGTGTTTAAGTTACAAGTTACTTTTCCTATGTGTATAGCTAACAACTTTAGTGTTTATGTTTCAGTTAAGAATGAACGGAGCTTTAACCTACCAAGATATCCAAGCCATTAAGGCCTTAAAAAGAATAAGGGAGCCAAGAAACACCGTAGGAGCCCTAGAAAGGATCACTCGAAGGTTGCTTTTGTTTCACCAAGAGATAGGTGGCCTTCAAGAGGCTAAACAAATAATGCTAAGATCAACCGAGCAATATGTATTAGTAATTAGGTTGTTTAAAGATTTCCATTCTGTAATAGCAGCATTAGAAGAGATATGGGAAGAGATGCATGAGGAGGATGAACTACCCTTAGCAATGAGATACTATTTCCTCTTAGTTAGGTTCACCTCAAAAATTGAGTTTCAGTTCACCAATGAGCAAAAGAATAGGATTCTCACCAACCTTCCTATAGGACGTTTTGATGCTCATGACAATGATGATTATGAACAAATAGATGATGATATGCTAGATGACGGATCGGATGTAGAAGATCCCGATTTTTAGATTAGTAGTTTTTATTTGTTTTATTTACTTTTGATTGTAATAAGTGAAATTGTTTTTCCAAATGAATAACATGCTATTTGAATATCATGTGTGAGTTTGATTCTATTTTCACAATCATAATAAATACTAAATAAAATGAATAATGACTAAGTTCGGTGAGGGTGGATACAAATCAATTAACCTGGTTTCCTTATTGAGAGTTAGGGGGCCTTAGTAGTGGGAACGATTTAACTGATCCCAGCCCTCCCTCAATATGGTTAACTTTAGAACAAAGATAAGTTTCGAGCCTGAGAATTAAGTCATATAGGATGATTAGAAACACACTTAGAAAATAAAGATGACTTATTTTTCTAAGTATAGAAACCCGCTCTAATAATAAATAAAGACCTATATAATTTTTCATAAGAAGTCATAATAAATAGGTCCGAGATATGTTTGTTTTAGAATAAGTTTTTGCCTTAGAGCCTATTAGGAAAAGTTCTAACATGTTTCTTTCAACTGTTATAACTCTGCTACGATGTCTCTCCGAAGATCCGCACGCACCAACGGAAACGCCTCCAACGATGTTCCAGCGACCAATGCGGTTCCAACAGTTCGCCGAAGGGGAGTGCGTGCTACTGCTCGCCGCAACGCGCCGGCACAGCCAGCTGACAACACTGCAGAGATTGCCAGACTGCGACAACAAGTCGAGGAACTTCTGCAGCAACAACGCCAACAGGCTCAATCTCAGCCTCAGCCTCTGCCACAGCCGCAGCCACAGCCAATGGCCCCAGCACCCCAACAAGTTGGTCCATATGGGGGATGGCCTATGACAAACTACGCTCCATATCCTGTACAGCACATGGAGCCAGTGTACGAGAGGTTCCGCAAGCAGCACGCTCCGAACTTCGAAGGGACTACGGACCCCTTTGAAGCAGAAGAATGGCTAAGGAATGTGGAGCCGATACTAGCTCACATGAACCTCAGTAATGCTGACTGCATATCCTGCGTCTCGTCTTTACTCAAGAAAGATGCCAAGATATGGTGGGACTTGGTCCAGCAATCCCACGATGCTGCCACCATGATGTGGACCTGATTTGTGGAGCTCTTCCACAAGAAGTACTACAATTCAGCGGTGCTTGCTACGAGAGTTGAGGAGTTCACCAATCTGAAGCAAGGGAATTTAACAGTGGCGGAATATGCTCGTCAGTTTGACCGCTTAGCCAAGTTCGCGGCAGAGTTAGTTCCAACCGATTATCTGAGGGTGAACAAATTCGTGAGAGGACTCCGACCAAAGATCGAGATGGGGGTGAAGCTAGCAAACCCGGGAAACACTTCATATGCCGACGTTCTCGAGACGGCAATTGAAGTAGAAAGGTTGCAGGCCAACGTAAGCAAAGAAGAAGCTAGCAAGCCTGAACCCAAACAGCAGAGCCAACCTCAGGCCAGTCGGAACAACAATCAGTCTAGCAATAGCGGCAACAATCAGTCCAACAACAACGGTAACGGACAGAAGAGAAGGCATCCCGACAACAAGAAATCGGACAACAATAAAAGGGCACGACCAAATAATGGGGGAAATAGGTCGGGCTACGTGGAATTCCCGCCATGTGCCAAATGTCAGAAGAAGCATCCTGGAGAATGCCGCGCCAACACTAAGGAATGTTTCAACTGTGGTCAAGAAGGGCATCGTAAAAGAGATTGTCCTCAGCAAAAGCCAGAAGGGAAGAAGGACGAAAAGATGGTTCCTGCTCAGGTTTTTGCTTTAACCCAAGGAGAGGCGGATGCTAGCAACAAGGTGGTCACAGATCAGGTTTCTATCCTCAATAACTTATGTCATGTATTATTTGATTCGGGTGCCACTCATTCGTATATTTCGTTAGGAATGACAGAAAAACTAGACAAACCTAGTGAAAGATTTAGAACTAATCCCATTGTCTTTAAAAACAAAACATGATTTAAAGGAAAATAATTACATAAGAAAATGCGGAAAATACATATAAAACCATAAAAATTAAAATGAGACTACATCCTCGAATCGAATAACGCTCGGCCCCTTGACTCCATTCCCCATCGATACACATCCTCTAAGTGTCACGAATCTTACCGCCTCTAAGCTTATTTTCCTGCACATAAAACAGAAAGGAATGAGCCTAATGCCCAGCAAGGAAAATCTAACACATAGTCATACACATAAATTTCATAAGAAACATAAAGACTTAACATAATACATATAACATACACTTATTATAATGGCCATTATTACTTGGGGTCCCATAGACTAAACAAGCATATGCCCATGGGATTAGTGGGGTCCTACTAGCTAAGTAGGTCATATGCCCATAACCCATTTGGGGTCTTGTTAGTCATATGGGTCATATGCCCAAGCCTACAAACATACATGCAAACATATCATAACACATTTTAACAACATAAAACATAAGATAACATAAGCATATAACATATTGATTCTAGCCTATTTTCCTTACCAAAGTTACCGGGATATAATGGACTGAGTTGGGACTTTTGGAACACTCCTAAAACCATATGAGAAAGAGTGAGTCTTAAGAAGAAGAAATGAAAATGAATAGGAAGACTAAACCATTAAAAGAAAATATGCTTACCACAACTTATGTGCTTAAGAACTTGGATTCCCTAACCAAATTAAGAATGAGGTTAGGAAACTGAGTAGAAGACTAAGAGAAGGGAAACATAACATAAATCAAATGAACTAGAGTTTCGGGTTTACCTCAAAGACTTGAAAGATCAATCTAACCACAACCGAAATACTAACGAATCTCACTTCCCAAAGTGTTTGATAAGCTTATGATGTTTAGGCTTATGATTTTTCCCAAACCAGGTGTTTACACTCTCACACTTACTTAGCACTAGCAGCTTCTGAACTTAGAGTAAAAGGTGAAGAAATGGCTGGGTACTAGGTCCTATTTATAGAGTTTGGGAATGAAAATATCTTGATTTTACTTGAATAAAAATAATGGCTTTTTAGGTGAAAATCATTTGAATAATCGTTCAGCAGAGGCTGAAGACTCGTTCAAAAGATGCTGGACTGTTGAAGGAGTTTGAATGGTTGAAAGGAAAAGAATTCAAAAACGTTTGAACATATGCTGGAGGAGGCGATATATCGCCCCCTGTAGGCGATATATCGCCTGGGCCAGTATGCCCGAGGCGACCGTGCATCGTCTCGTGTTTTCCGTATCTACGTGCTGCGATATATCGGCACACGCTGAATATTTAAACACGAAATTACACATTTTTAGCTAAGTTTGAATGGAGTAAACAGCCTTGACTAAGCCTTCAACGTATTCAAAGCTGCTGACTGACCCTATATCATTCAAACTTTACCCTTATTTAATTTAATCCTCAAAAATACTTAATCCTTAATTACCATTCATAACATGTGCTTAAAATCCTATTGGTTGATGTCTAAACCTTATAATATAATAAATATAATCCTTAATATCAGTCACATTAATCAAACCTTAGGTTATACTTAATATTCTTAAACTATAGATTAAACTTAGAAAATCTATAAGTACTACTTTGAGTGTCCAAATAATTCCCGGTCTGAACCAAAAATCCACAGTAACAAAGATAATACTATACATACTATAATACTACTAAACAATTAGCTAAGTAAAGTTCTTGGACTCTACATTGATGGAAAGATCAAAACTTATAAAGCTCGATTAGTGGCAAAGGGTTATACCCAAAGAGAAGGCGTGGGCTATGAGGAAACTTTTACTCCGGTAGCTATGCTCAAGTCCATTCGTATCCTCCTATCCATAGCAGCTGCTCTCGATTATGAGATCTGGTAAATGGATGTCAAGACAACTTTTCTAAATGGTAAGCTTGACGAAGTCATTATATGGATCAGCCAAAAGGATTTAAAGTAGCTGGACAAGAAGGAAAAGTTTGCAAGTTGAATAAGTCCATTTATGGACTTAAGCAAGCTTCTCGTTCCTGAAACCTTAGGTTTAATGAAATAATCAAAACCTATGGCTTTGAAAAAAATATTGATGAGTCTTGTGTTTACCAACTGAAGGCAAATCAAATAGTGGTATTCCTGGTTCTGTATGTAGATAATATCTTACTCATTGGAAACAATGTTAAGAAATTATCAGATGTTAAGAATTGGCTGAGCACTCAATTCCAGATGATGGATTTGGGTGAAGTAGGTATCAGTCTACCATCCAAATCATTAGGGATATAAAGAGCAAACTCTTAACTCTATCTCAAGCAGCTTACATTGATAAAGTGCTTAAACAATTTTCAATGACAAATTCCAAGAAATGACGTCTATCGTCCCGCCATGGAATTCATATTTCAAAGAAGCAGTCTCCCCAAACTCTTGAAGAGGAAAATGCAATAAGAATAGTTCCTTATGCATTTGCAGTTGGAAGTCTGATGTATGCTATGTTGTGTACTATACCAAATATCTGCTATGCAATGGGAGTAGTGAGCAGGTATCAGTCAAACCCATGACTAGAACATTGGATAGTAGTTAAGCATATTCAGAAGTATTTAAGGTGGACTAGGGATTATATGTTACTCTACAAGGGTGGTGTTCTGAGCCCTGTAGGCTACACCGATTCAGATTTTCAAACTGATGTCGATGATAGGAAGTCTACTTCTGAAATGGTGTTTACTCTTGGGGGTGGAGCTGTGATATGGAAAAGTATAAAACAGTTTGCGATCTCAGATTCCACCATGGAGGCTGAGTACATAGCTGCATCTGAAGCGGCTAAGGAAATAGTTTGGCTAAAGAAGTTTTATTCAGATCTTGGTGTTATTCCAGATATGGATAAACCGCTTGTGTTGTTTTGTGACAACACAGGAGCGATAGGCAACTCGAAAGAACCTCAGAGTCACAAGAGGAGTAAGCATATAGAAAGGAAGTATCACATAATTAGAGAATATGTGGCCAGGGGAGATGTGAAGGTTATGAAGATTGCATCTGAAGACAATCTTCGAGATCCTTTTACAAAGACACTACTAGAAGATACATTTGATAAGCATATCAAGGAAATCAGATTAGTAGAATTAAGGCATTAGTTTCAATTAGTGCAAGTGGTAGTTTGTTGGGGATTTATGCCCTAATTAAAACTCAATTTCTTTGTAATCTCATTTATAATCAATAAAAGAATAGAAATCAATTTTTGACTTGGTCAATCACTTTGCCCACATGTTTTATTTTCATGATTATTTGTCTAATATAAACTTCTGTTAAATCCTGAGTGTATAGCTAATCATATTTATAGTGACGTAATCACAGTGGAATATAAATATCATTTATATTCAAACATAAGTTAGTCCTAAGATTAGTCAGTGCATAGGATTTACACTAACTTGCTAATATACGATATGATCTACTTACACATTGTAGTGTTATGTTCTTTCTAGAACATTAGCAAAGTAGATAAGATCAGATGTATTTGTTACATCAAACAGGGCCGATATTAACAGTAGATAGGATAAGTTGTTGGGAATTGTGCCGTGAAAGCATATGTAGTAGACATTGTTTTTAAGAAATAAATAAATAAATTGAATTTGGCATGCATATATTTTATGGACTATATTATTCTGTGATAATATTAAGTAAATATCAAAAAAATTCCTAAGTTCATATATGTGATCTCCACCATGTATTGGTACGGGAGGATTGTGATTGAGAATATTGAACTTGAATAGTTCACAGTAAAATAAAGTTATGGAATCTTTAGATTAATTACTGCAAGTACGGTCCACTAGTATTATGAATATATGTGATCTAGATCCGAATTACTAGTGTAGTAGGACATTTTAGTGGAGGTGCTTTATATATTAGAGAATATATAGAACTGGACCAGATATGTTTTTTAATACTTAGTTAAATACCGTTCCGAAGTATTAATTAAATATATCAACTATTGATCATATACAAATAGATCTTAATCCTGAAGTTACTATGACCTTATGTTTATGTTATATGAGTTCTTTAATTCACTCGTTAGGGTTTGTCAGAATGATCAAGCTAGAAACTTTTGTTTTGGGAACTCATTAATGTAAATGGCTGGGGACATATTATACAGATAAAGAATCTATACCTTCTCATAAGAGATTGAATAATGGTTCTCTTAAGGGTTGACTTTTGGGACTAAAAGGTTATTGAGCTCAAATTCATAATTTGGTTATGAATTAACCTTCACTAGTAAAGTCGATGGTACTTAAGGAAAGAAGATATAATTAAAAGGGTAAAATAGTAATTTTATTCCTGGTTAATTATGAACCATTATTAGGGGCTAATTTGTATGTAATGATTATATTAATGGACGCTTTATTGTTATAAAGTACTAAGTAAATGAAATGTCTATAATTACAAGAGTGCAGTCTCACATTTATAGTGGAGTAATAATGAGATTAGTATATTAAGATTATTTAATTAAAGAGTCTAGTTAATAGTCACAAATTTATTGGAGCTTAGAATTATAGGTCCATAGGTCCCCACAACGACTCTATCAACACTATTCAAGGCAAGAATTGATATAAATGGTAAAATGATAAAAAGACATATTTAAGAAAAATTTTGTTCTTCGGGCCAAATATGCAATTATGTGATAATAGTGATTAATTAATTAATTACAAATTAGTTGTAATTATCAAAATTAATTAATTATTAATCATTGTATAATTTTTAAAATTATATAAATAATTAATTTATTATAAGTTTTGAAATTATAATAAGATGAATATTAAATTTTTGAAATTAATATTTAATTAAAATTGGTTTTAGTTAGTTAGTAGAATTAATTAAATATCTTTATTTGTGTGGGAGATAATAATCTGACAAGTTCAAATTAGATTTGAATTTAAAAAAGATAAATATTTATTCAACTAATTAATTATATGTGATAATTTGTTAAAAAGATAATAGATTGAAATTTGAATTAATTATCAAGTTGTTGGATTTTATTTGATAAGGTAGTTTGAATAAATAATTAAATAATTGTGGAAAAATTACATTCCCCTATTTTATAGGGTATTACATGACACACACAGTCCCTGGACTGTGTGTGGCGTGCAGCTATAGAAATCAGGGAATATATTTTTCACTTGTATTTATATAATTAATTAATCTATGAAAAATTCAAAAAGATAGTTTTGATATTTTCATTAATAAGATAATTAATTAATTAAAAGATAAATTGTAATTGGTTACATATTTATTTTTTAAATTTAAATATTTTCTATATAAGTTAGACTTATCAGAAAATAACAAATATACTCAATACTCAATTATTCGCTCTAAGAAAAAAACGATACTTTCTATCTCTCCCTTAAAAGATACAGAACCAATCTCAGTCATATTCTCTTGATCTCAAGTGTTGAGTACATCAAGTTGAATGAGAAATATATCATCATTTATTCTCTAAGTGCCCACACACTTCTTGAGGTGTAGCGAACGTTGTAGAAGATCTTGGTGTGAGTACCTGGGAGCAACTTGGATATGAAGATCGTTTATTTTACGAAAAGATAGCAATGACACTTGATAGGCATCAAGAGATATGTTCTTTAATCTTTTCTTGTTTATAATTAATGTATATATGTATATATATTAATGGATCCACATATTTAAAAGTAGTTTAAATATGTTACAAAAATTTTGTTGTGCACTGGGCCAACCCATCACACAATTCCGCTGCATATTTGGAAACTTGTTCCTAACAATTAGTACCAGAGCGGTCATTAATCTTTGCATACATTAATTACTTGGTGGGTATAATATGCATTCTTATGTTATCGTAATATGTGTGAATGGATGGATGTATGTATGTTTAAAGTTTATTCTTAAGGGGCGTTAATTATATGGTGTTTTGGGTTTATGAATTGTTCTTAAATTTCTAGATGAAAAATGTAAGCATTTTGGGGCATAGGATTTTTTGTAATTTAATTTTCTTCATTAAATTATTGGAAAAAATTATGTAAGGCTCGAGCCCTGGGTTCTATACCCCAATGCCCAAGGCTATCGCACGCTGTCGTACGGTCCCGTGGTTTATGGCTCCTCAACCGCGCACCCCTGCGCCTGCATCTACGCACGCCCTACTGGCTCCCTGCCGCAGCCTGCGTGCCTTCCAGCCATGGCCCCAACTGTTGGCCCGTGCCCCCTGCGCACCCCGTCGAGTCACTGCCAGTCAATGCCGTGGCCTCCCGCCATGCCTCCTGCCCCATGCCGAGCAACCTTCTGCCGTCGGCCCTAGGGTTCTTAACGCTAAGGTTTTCACAATGTTATCTATTTAAATTATGGCCCTAATTAATTTAAGCCCATCATTAAAATTGTTTTGTTTTGAATTAATTGTTTGAGCCCAAATTCAAAAGTGGGTCTAATGGCTTGTTGGGCATTAAAGCCCAAGTTAATTATTCTTAAAATTTGTTTAAGATAATTAAAAGTTATTATTCAAAATTAAATGGATAAATGGGTTAATGGATCAAGGCTACTTGTGAAGGCCCAAAGCTAAAGATAGAGATCTCTTTAGGTTTTATTTAGTTTCTTACATTTTTGTGTATAATTTTGTGTTGACGGTGAAATCTCGTCAACGATATAAGGTTAGAAAACTAAGACTATATTGCCAAAGGTATCTCAGAAGAAGATGGAGAAAACTTGAAAGAGTAAATATGTAGAACTACAATGGAGTCGAAATTGTATATTCCTTAACAGCCTTAGCATACAATCAGTTTTCCAACCCCTTAGCCTGAGGGGTTGTGGCCTATTTATAGGTGGGCTCTATTGGCCCTTGATACAAACAAGTCCCAGGAGACAGGGACGTATGCGGGTACACTGATAGTGCAGGGGCTCAGGGCGTAGTGGTGTCTGCCCTGACAATGCCAGAGTCGTGGCTCAGGGCATAGTACTGTCGGCTCTGGTGTATGGTCGGGGGTGTTCAAGTGGTGCCACTACTCTTCGTACAAGTCCGTACTACCACTACTCCTCGAACGTAGACGACAGGGCCACGCCTCTGTTCCCTTCACAACCGTACATCTCGTGTCAGTACACGCGACCCGTACCCGGTCATCCTTATCAATCCCTGTCAATGCCTAATGTTTGCTTGACGCCCCCCTTAGGTTTCCCCAAGTGTTCCTCGTGCCTAGGCCAAGGAGGCTTCAACTTATGCGTATCATGAGAAGCCAAGGTGCTAGGGGTCGAGGCTAATCTACGCAGGTCACATGGAGGCGAGGCCCGAGACATGGGCGGCGCGACGAGGCCACACCCTCGCATAGCGAGGGTGTCTCGCATAGCGAGGCTGGCCCTCTTCCCTCGGGTGTAGACGAGGCTCGAAACATGGGGGCGCGATGAGGCCACACCCTCGCATAGCGAGGGTGTCTCGCATAGCGAGGCTGGCCCTCTTTCCCCGGATGTAGATGAGTCTCGCAAGGCATGGGGCACGCGTGAGGCAACAAGGCTGAACCCTCACAACCCTTGCCTAACTCCTCTTATGCCACATGACGCCCTTATCTCTTGGTGCATGTGGTAAGCCGTCCAGTGAGGCTCTCACCCCCTTCGCCCCACTGCCATGCGCCTCATAGTTTCTAGGGTGCCTCGTAATGTAGATGTTTTCTTGAGTGGAATTCACAAGGGAAGAATTCATATACTTACCAGGGTAACTATTGACTATGGCTCTAGTCAATTTTTGGCATTCACATTTTGCAAGTGTTGTAATTTTTTAGAAATACCCAAGTCACTCGGCCCACATTTATTTAATTATTATTTATTTATTTAAATATTTGAATGTGATTAAATTGTTTAATACTTTATCATGCATTTTTTGACATGCCATACATATTACACACATAGTATTTAAAATTAGCATGCATCTCATATGAGTAGAAACATGCCTTAGGATTGTCCTTTGTGATTATATGATTTATATGATGGACCATATAATAATAACTCTAGTTTGAACTAGTTCAAGAGAAGAAATTGATTGAAATTGATTTTAAAAGTAGTTTAATTTCTAGTATTTAAGAAAATTGTTTTATTAAATAATAAATGATATTCCTAGTAATTATAGCAAATTAAAATTGAATCAATTACGGCATAGATTTATAATTTTAATTTTGCTCAATTTGATAAGTAATTATTAGAATATCATTTGGTAAAAATAGATCACTTTATTTTTACAAACTAATTAAAAAGCATAGGATGTTTTGAGAAAATACATATTTTAAAATAGTGAGTGGGAGAGTGAGTTATAACAATAAGTCCCACGGTCTCCATTATTAGTTGGCACCGAGGTAACATGGAGAGGACCTCGCGGCACCATTGCTTATGTCCCCCTAAGGAAGACTTCCGATCGTGTTATTCTCAAGGCAAACTTCTTTAAGAATAGGATTTAATGATGTATTCACGTTTGACTGACCCCAAGACACACTCTTGAGTTAAGTCATTGATCTAAAATAATTGGTTACACTCACAAGGTACATTAGGCTTTCGAGCGGACTAGTGTATCCTTGACAAAACAAGCGGTTGTTTATAAGTCAAAAGAGAAATGTTGATTTGAGTTTTCACTTATAAATTTGAGAAATTGTCTCAAAATTAATTTGGAATTAGTTTGACCTACCCTAAGGCTTGTTCATTAATGTTCAAATTAATTAATCGTGGAATTAGTTATTTTTTTATGTGTTCTTTAATTGTTGCATTCATGCATCACGTTTAATACTCTGAAAATTATTGATATTTATTATATGCATAAATTCATTTTTGTTTATTTATTTATTCCCAACAAAGATGTCTATTGGTGAATTACACACCGATGCTTTTCTTAGATCTATGGTTTCTGAACCTGAAAACATGCAACACTGGTTTCGAGGCATTTTGACCATTTTTTCTTATAAGAAATTGATGTCAACCGTTTGTATCAAACCTCCAATAGAACAACCTTTGGCTACTAGCTATGAAGCAGAAGAAAAATATGTGAATTGGATGAAATCCGATCGATTGGCACGTTATTGCATGCTTTCAACGATGCCTGGCGAAACAAAGAAAAAGTATATACACTATGACTCAACACATGAAATGTGGCAAGCAATGACAAAAGAAGTCTTTGCTAAGTGTCATCATTTGTAATAAACGAAAAAGGTAAATGAGATTTAAATATATTTTTTCAACTTTGAATAGTAGATTCAAATACTATGAATATAAAATGCAATTTTTGGATAGTAGATTCAAAATATATGCCACTAATCTATTTTTCTTTGTTTTTCCTTTTGCAGAATCAGTTGCCTGAAAAGGAGGAAGAGACTGATGAGGATTTTGATAGCCAATAAAGCTAGAGGAGTTGGAGAGTAGTTTTATTTAGAAATTTTATTGTTAGTTGAACAATATAAATTTCTTTATTTTGTTTTAGAAATTCTAGATTTCTTTGAACAAAGAAAACTATAGTCTAGAAATTTAGTTTATTATTAATAACTTTGATTATTAATGTTTGGAAACTTATTTCTATTTTTTCATGACATTTATTTATTTTATTAATAAAGTAGTTATTATTTAAAGAAATTATCTATTTACTTGTTATGAAAATGCTTTGGGATAGACAACTTTACATACTTATAATGAAAGACATATTATTTATTTAATTATGAATTATTTAAAATAGCTAATCCTAGATCTATTAAAACAGACTGATTCTGATAATGAAACATATCTATGGCACTTGAGATTGGGCCACATTGGCCTAGATAGAATTAATAGGATTGTAAAGGATGGTCCTTTAAGAGAACTATCTATTGGATCTCTCCCTATTTGTGAGTCTTGCCTAGAAGGCAAGATGACCAAGAGACCTTTCTCTACTAAAGGTTCAAGAGCTACAGAACCACTTCAGCTGGTACATACGGATGTTTAAGGTCCACTTAATGTACAAGCAAGAGGAGGTTATGAATACTTTGTTACTTTCGTTGATAATTATTCAAGATATGGTTACCTATACTTAATGCAAAGAAAATCTGAGACTTTTGGAAAGTTCAAAGAATTTCGAGCAGAGGCTGAAAAGCAATTAGGTAAATCACTAAAAGTTCTTCGATCTGATCGAGGAGGAGAGTACTTGGATTTTGAATTCGAGGACCATCTGCGTGAGCATGGTACTCAATCCCAACTCACAGCACCTGGAATGCCACAACAAAATGGTGTTTCAGAAAGACGGAACAGAACGTTACTAGATATGGTTAGATCAATGATGAGCTTCTCATCATTACCACTGTCATTCTGGGGCTATGCGATTCAATGTGTTCTATACATATTGAATATTGTTCTATCTAAGTCTATCCAGAAGACACCCATGGAATTATGGAATGGTTGTAAACCTAGTTTACACCATTTTCGCATTTGGGGGTGTCCCGCACATGTGCTAAAAGGAAAGACTAGGAAGTTGGAATCACGCTCTGAAGTGTGCATGTTTATGGGCTATTCCCAAGAGACTAGAGGTGGAAATTTCTATAGTCCCAAAGAAAATAAAATATTTATATCGACAAATGCAACTTTTCTCGAACATGACCATGTTAATAACCACAAACCTCACAGTAAGGTTGTACTGGAGGAGATGGTCTAGAATGAAGCTGCAAAGTCACCAGCAACAACCAATGAAAAACGACAGAGGCAACTACTAGTTCTAGTCAGAATAGTAGAGAGCCTCGTCGTAGTGGGAGGGTTAGTAAGCAACCCATATGCTATGAACACGATGTTCAAATGCTTCTGTCTGACACAAACAAAGACGATCCATTGACATTTAAAGATGCAATGAATGATTCAGACAAGAACAAATGGCAAGACGCCATGAACTAAGAAATGGAATCGATGTATTCCAATTCTGTCTGGGTTCTTGAAGATCCACCTGAGAATATCAAGCCCATTGGTTACAAGTGGATATTCAAGAAGAAAAGAGGAGTGGATGGGAAAGTAGAGACTTTTAAAGCAAGGCTTGTAGCCAAAGGCTACACACAGAAAGAAGGGGTTGATTATGAAGAAAGTTTTTCTCTTGTTGCCATGCTAAAATCCATTCGTATACTCTTATCCATTGCTCCGGGCATGGATTATGAGATTTGTCAAATGGATGTCAAAAAACTTTTCTGAATGGTTACCTTGACAAAACCATTTACATGTCTCAACCAGAAGGGTTCGAAGTAAAAGGTCAATAGCAAAAAGTTTGCAAGCTTCTTAGGTCCATCTATGGACTCAAACAAGCTTCTAGATCTTGGAATATTAGATATGATGACACAATTAAAATGTTTGGTTTTGAACAAAACGATGATGAACCATGTGTCCATAAACAAATCAAAGATGGTGTAGTAGGATTCCTCGTTCTTTACGTTGATGATATATTACTGATTGGCAATGACGTAACATCATTATCAAAGGTAAAGAACTGGTTAGCTAAACAATTCCAAATAAAAGAGTTGGGAGAAGCTAAGTATGTTCTGGGCATTCAAATTCTTAGAGATAGACAGAACAAGACTTTGGCACTGTCTCAAGCAACTTATATTGATAAGGTGGTAGAACGCTTTAATATGCAAAACTCCAAAAAGGGTGATCCCTATGCCTCAGTGGTAGGCAGTCTTATGTATGTTATGCTATGTACAAGACCTAACATTTGTTATGCAGTGTGGATAGTCAGCCATTATCAATCCAATCCTGGTTTGAGTCATTGGATTGCAGTGAAGAATATTCTCAAGTATCTTAGAAATACTAGAGATTATATGCTTGTATATTCAGGTGGAGACCTGAACCCCACTGGTTACACCGATTCTGATTTTCAATCAGACAGAGATAGTCGAAAATCGACTTTTGGATCAGTGTTTACTCTTGGAGGAGGAGCAGTAGTCTGGCAAAGTATTAAACAAACCAGCATTGCAGACTCCACCATGGAAGCCGAGTATATAGAGCTTGTGAAGCACCTAAAGAGGTTGTGTGTCTCAAGAAGTTCTATTCCGATCTGGAAGAAATGCCAGATGTGGATAAGCCACTATTCCTATACTGTGACAACAGTGGGGCAGTAGTTAACTCAAAGGAACCACAGAGTCACAAGAGGGGAAAGCACATTGAGAGGAAATATCACTTGATGAGAGAGATAGTTCACTGAGGAGATGTTGTAGTTATGAAGATAGCTTCAGAACATAATCTTGCTGATCCTTTCACAAAGACTTTATCTATGAAATCTTTTAAGGAGCATGTAAGAAACATGGGAATGAGAGAGATGCCTCATTTGTTTTAGGGCAAGTGGGAGATTGTTGGGAATTGGGCCCTGAAAGCATATGTAGTAGACATTATTTTTAAGAAATAAATAAATAAATTGAATTTGGTATGCATATATTTTATGGACTATATTATTATGTGATAATATTAAGTAAATATCAGAAAAATTCCTAAGTTCATATATGCGATCTCAATCACGTATTGGTACGGGAGGATTGTGATTGAGGTAAATGAATAAGAATAGTTCGCAGTAAAATAAAGTTATGGAATCTTTACTGCAAGTATGGTCCACTAGTATTATACATGTGATCTAGATCCGGATTACTAGTGTAGTGGGACACTTTAGTGGAGGTGCTTTATATATTAGAGATTATATAGAACTGGAACAGATATATTTATTAGTACTCAGTTAAATACCGTTTCGAAGTATTAATTAAATATGTCAACTATTGATCATATGCAAATAGATCTTAATCCTAAAGTTACTATGAACTCCTTTTTATGTTATATGAGTTCTTTGATTCACTCATTAGGGTTTGTCAAAATGATCATGCTAGAAACTTTTGTTTTGAGAACTCATTAATGTAAATGACTGGGGACATAGTATACAGATAAGGAATCTATACCTTCTCGTAAGAGATTGAATAATGGTTCTCTTAAGGGTTGACTTTTGGGACTGAAAGGTTATTGAGCTCAAATTCATAATTTTGTTATGAATTAACCTTCACTAGTAAAGTCGATGGTACTTAAGGAAAGAAGATATAATTAAAATGGTAAAATAGTAATTTTATTCCTGGTTAATTATGAACCATTATTAGGGGCTAATTTGTATGTAATGATTATATCAATGGATGCTTTATTGTTATAAAGTACTAAGTAAATGAAATGTCTATAATTACAAGAGTGCAGTCTCATATTTATAGTGGAGTAATAATGAGATTAATAAATTAAGATTATTTAATTAAAGAATTTAGTTAATAATCACAAATTTATTGGAGCTTGCAATAATAGGTCCATAGGTCCACACAATGACTCTATCAACACTATTCAAGGCAAGAGTTGATATAAAGGGTAAAATGGTAAAAAGTCATATTTAAGAATAATTTTATTCTTCGGGCCAAATATGCAATTAAGTGATAATAGTGATTAATTAATTACAAATTAGGTGTAATTATCAAAATTAATTAATAATTAATTATTGTATAATTTTTGAAATTATATAAATAATTAATTTATTATAATTTCCGAAATTATAATCAAATGAATATTAAAATTTTGAAATTAATACTTAATTAAAATTAGTTTTAATTAGTTAGTAGAATTAATTAAATATCTTTATTTCAGTGGGAGATAATAATCTGATAAGTTCAAAATTGGATTTGAATTTAAAAAAGATTAATCTTTATTCAAATAATTAATTATATGTGATAAATAGTTAAAAATATATTAGATTCAAATTTGAATTAATTATCAAGTTGTTGGATTTTATCTGATAAGGTAGTTTGAATAAATAATTAAATAATTGTGAAAAAATCACATTCCCCTATTTTATAGGGTACTACACGACTGTGTGTGGTGTGTAGCTATAGAAATCTGGGAATAGATTTTTCACTTGTATTTATATAATTAATTAATCTATGAAAAATTCAAAAAGATAGTTTTGATATTTTCATTAATAAGATAATTAATTAATTAAAAGATAAATTGTAATTGGTTACATATTTATTTTTTAAATTTAAATATTTTCTATATAAGTTAGACTTATCAGAAAATAACAAATATACTCAATACTCCATTATTCGCTCTAAGAAAAAAACGATACTTTCTATCTCTCCCTTAAAAGATACAGAACCAATCTCAGTCCTATTCTCTTAATCTCAAGTGTTGAGTACATCAAGTTGAATGAGAAATATACCATCCTTTATTCTCTAAGTACCCACACACTTCTTGAGGTGTAGAGAACACTGTGGAAGATCTTGGTACGTGGGAGCAGCTTGGATAGGAAGATCATTTATTTTACGAAAAGATAGCAAGGATAATTGATAGGCGTCAAGAGGTATGTTCTTTATTCTTTTCTTGTTTATGATCAATGTATGTATATTACTAAATCCGCATATTTAAAAGTAGTTTAAATAAGTTACAAAATATTTGTTGCACACTGGGCCAACCCATCACATAATTCCGTTGCGTATTAGGAAACTTTTTCCTAACATAAGTAAACATACCGTTATTATCTATTCTATTAATATCATATAGTTTTCCATAGGTCAATTCAATCTCAATTCTGAGTGGTTAGTATTCTAACTGATTGTATTATTTGAGTTCTTTGACTTTTTCGTTACTAGCTTACCCTACGGACTAGCCCACACTTACATCTTTGGAAATCGGTACTATAATTGAGTGGGAGTGTTAGTCATAGATATGAACATCTATAGCTTCTGATGAAGAAGTAAAACGATAGCTTCCTTTTAGTTTGGTTTGAGGTGCTAAATGACGGAGATCTCAAAACTGTAATTAATATTAGTTTACTGAAATATAATTTACAAGGAACTAAGTGTTTTAAGAATAAAATGCAATGAGGGGTAAAATTGTATTTTAGTCTCATCTCATTGTAGACCGTCTATAGAGGATTGAGTGACAATTATGGTTGTAACAATGGATAGCTAATAATGTATTTATATTGCTTATAGAGCGTTCTATGAGTTCAAGAGTGCAATTCTGAGTCTTTAGTAGAGTCGCGATGAATTAATAAGTTAGTAAATTTATTTGTTAAATTTAGGATAACTTATTGGAGCTTGATTTAATAGGCCCATGGTCCCCACTATACTTTGGATAAAATCCTCTAGATTGTCTCAATTAATTGATTTAATTATCAATTAAAATTATCAAAGTTAACCAGGACAATTTTGGATAGTTTCATAGAGTTATACAATTTAGAGAAGAAAAGAGATTTTAGGGCAGATTTATTAATTAAGACAAATTGGTGTCTAAATTAATATATAAGTTTAAATCAAGGTTCAAATTATAAATAATTAATTATATAAAGGATTTAAATAATTAATCAATAAAAAATAATACGAGTCTTGATTTTATGTCCTACGAGCTTATAATTAAATGAGAAATTTCACAAGCCTAAAGCCCTTGATAATTTCAACCTAGTGGCTGATATTAACTATTATTTTATTGATTTTCTTAATTAAATAAATGACCTAATTGAGCCTATAAAATGAATGCTAAGTGAGAGTTGAAAAAATAGATGAACATAAGAACATAACATTTATTTTTGATGCTCTAGGTTTTTAGATTCTCTCTCCAGCAAAAAGTCCTTTTCTAAGCATCTAAATGCTCTTCTCTTCTTCTCTTTGTATCTATCTCATGTATAGAGAATTTTTCACTCTACTCTAGGTGATTCTAAGGATACGTTGAAAGACTGAGAAGAAATTTGAAGATCAATTCAGTTTCTTGGTGATACCCTGTGACAGAAAGGATTCAAGGGTTAGAGAAACTGAAGGAAGGACTAATACATTTCGCTGCGTATAATGTAAATGTTCTTATCATTTATCTCTGTATAAATTCAATTATAGAAACATGGTCTAGGTTTTCCTACGAAAAAAGGAATGCCCTTTTCCTTCGCTACTAGGAGAGTCAACAACTTCTATATTAATTTGCTTAATATAAGATTTACATGAAAATAAACAAAATCTTGTATAAGTTTTCCCAACAGATAAACTCTTTTGAAGAGATTGAGATTGAAAAGTTGGGTTTACTGGATCATCAATTGGAATGAACATTAAGCTCAGATGGACCGGTGATTACTCACAGAGTAAAGGAAACATATATGAAAAGACAATACTTACAGTGAGTGCCGGTCTATCTTTGCAAAATGTACATGTGGGTTGCCTACAGAACTGGCTCAACTCGAGCTCTAATACCAACTGTAATGACCCAGATTTTCAAGACTCGATAATGCGGAAATATAAATGTTTCATTTAACAAATGTCTCAAAAACCCATATAAATAAACTTTTTAAAAAGACGTACGACAATACTTAACATTTAATTACAAACATATTTTATAAAGAGTAGAGTGAGCCTAGTTTAGGAAAATTACACAACATTTCCAAAAAAATAAAATGGCTACCCAAAAGGTCTGTCCACATGTACATTTGCAGGGTAGACTCTAGTGCTCACTGCTTTGCCTTGCCCTTATTCTTACCTACAACAGGAGACAACTAGGTAAAGGAAAATGCTTAGTAAGTTCAACTTTAAAACAAAAGCATGCAGAGAATTAGGGTTCCAGATCCATCCGGACCCTACACAATCAATTTCAAGAACGCAAAAACGTCCTGGCAAACTTATGGTCAGATAAACAGATAAATTCCTGCTCTCAAAAAATCCCAGAACAAGCGGATATATTATATCACAACTATTTCGTATCAACAAATAAATACTTGCACTCAGAAAAATCCCAGAGCAAGCAGATATAATATATCATAATATAATTCAAGACCAACGCTCGACAACTTCCAACAATTTGGGCATAACACGCCCTCCAGCATAAATGCTAATCTGTAAGAGAGAACCGAGTCTCAACACTAAGATCTAGCCAATAAATATCCCCATCAAGAGTAACTATCGTGTTACCTAGGGCATCGCTACATATCCAAGAGTAAATCCCTCACACGGGTAACCATCAAGTTACCTAGGGCATCACTACTTATCCAAGAGTGTAATCGAAGTTACACGGGTTTACAGAGACTTCTATATTAATCAGTGGTCCTGGTGAGCAATTGCCCCTAGGGTGTCCAGCCTCACTCAACTTGGGAACCCCTAGTATCTCTAGGCACTCTCACTGAATGGCCAATATTCATGGCTACTATCCGGGAATAACTTATCAAAGCACTTGCTCAGGTTCTAACTGTTCACTGATTAAGTAAGCATGAGGGCCCCTAGGTCCCATTTATTTTGGCGCCCCTTGGTTTAACCAGCAATCCTCACATCTTGGCCATTCGTCGCGGTAATGAACCATACATAATAAAATCAAGCAGTGTGGCGAGGATCAGCCGTCTAAAATATGACGGATATCTACCAGTCATGTTTTCTGATTCAGCACCAACTAGACTAACATCTCTAAGCAAACTTTCTACGACAGTGTATATATGTGCATGTATCTCTATACTAACATACAATACAATAGTCATTTCATGTTACAGCCACACAATAGAAGTTGACTTACTTGGAGTGCTTTGCTCTCAGCAAGATTTCGACCTCCAATGTATAATCCAGTTATGCTTAGCCAATACTGTAATTATCCATACAGTATACTCGGATTAATTATGGCGCTTAATAATTCATTATTATTATTTTAGGCAATTTGGTCATTTTCAAAATCATTTGTAAGGATTAAAGCTCCTTATTTGGTTTTAAACCCAATAAGGAAATTCATACAAAAATATTTGAGACTAAACCCTAAGTCTCGGGGAGACCTACCCTATGGTCCAGATACCTAGGCTCAGGTATCACAATAGTACTTTCCCACATTCTGCTAAAAATATTATTCTTTAAAAGTTCCGCTATTAACCCGTACTTTCAACAGTCGGTAAAATATATAAAATATTTTAACCGGTATTATATCTTGAAAATACTAATTAAATTCCTTAATTATTTTTCAAGAAAATAAACTCTTAATTTTCCTTTTATTTTTCTTAAGGTTTTAATCTCTAAAAATTGTTTTAAGAAAATTTCCTAATTTATCTTAATTAGGAAAACCATTAAAAATTTCTCATCTTGACTGGTTAATTTTTCCGAAGTCAATTAATCAAGTTTACTTACTAGAAAAATAATTCACTTAATTATTTTATCAAAATATAAGGTTTTAAACCATCTTTTAATTTATTAACTTATTAATAAATTAAATCTTTTATTTTTAGAAAGAATAAAAAATCTTTAATAAAATAATTCTCACTAATCTCAAAGTGGTCTTTCAGGTCAAAATATTTTTTCAAGACCTACCAAGTTTTTATCTTGCAATAAGCAAAATTTTACTTTTTACCTTAAGTTCCAAAATATCTTTTTTACTAGGTTATGCCAAGAATATGTCCACCAAATTTTAGAAAAAACTGAGTTCATTTGCCCTATACAGTGGCTGTCCAAACTTAGTTCCGAAATTAAGAATACGAAAAAACAGTTTTTTACCTAAACTTTGAAATAGCATAACTTACTCATTTTTAAACATTTTTGAGTGTTTCAAAAGCTCAATTTTATGTACTCAATCTCAAAAACATCACAGCACAATTAAATTTTACAAAATAAATATACAGTAGATGCTTGACTCCTTAGAAGTCACAGCTCAAAACATGTATTTTGTTTTAGGGTTTCCAACAAAACCCTTGGGGGTTTTGGTCCCTATTTTCAAAAATCAGCACAATGGCATCATAAAAATTATAAAACAACTACCATAACCTTTGTATATCACCAATAAGAAACATTGGATAGCAGTTAAGCATATCTTGAAGTATTTGGGACGGACTAGGGATTATATGTTAGTCTACAAGGGTGGTGTTCTGAACCCTGTAGGCTACACCGATTCAGATTTTCAAACTGATGTCAATGAAAGGAAGTCTACTTCTGGAATGGTGTTTACTCTTGGGGGTGGAGCTGTGATTTGGAGAAGCATAAATCAGTCTGCAATCTCAGATTCCACCATGGAGGCTGAGTACATAACTGCGTCAGAAGCAGCTAAGGAAATAGTCTGGCTAAAGAAGTTCTATTCGGATATTGGTGTTATTCCAGAAATGGATAAACCGCTTGTGTTGTTTTGTGACAATACATGAGCGATAGCCAACTCGAAAGAACCTCGAAGTCACAAGAGGAGTAAGCATATAGAAAGGAAGTATCACATTATTCGAGAATATGTGGCCAGGGGAGATGTGAATGTTATGAAGATTGCAACTGATGACAATCTTGCAGATTCGTTTACAAAAACACTACCAGAAGCTACATTTGATAAGCATATCAAGGAGATGGGATTAGTAGAATTAAGGCATTAGTTTCAATTAGTGCAAGTGGGAGTTTGTTGGGGTTTTATGCCCTAATTAAAACCCAAATTCTGTGTAATCTCATTTTATTATCAATAAAAGAATAGAAATAATTTTTTGACTTGATCAATCACTTTGCTCACATGTTTTATTTTCATGATTATTTGTTTAATATAAACTTCTATTAAATCCCAAGCATATAGCTAATCTTATTTATAGTGACGTAATCATAGTGGAATATAAATATGATTATATGTTCAAAATAAGTTACTCCTAAGATTAGTCAGTGCACACGATTTACACTGATTTGCCAATCTACGATATGATCTACTTACACATTACAGTGTTATGTTCTTTCCAGAACATTAGCAAAGTAGATAAGATCGGATGTATTTGTTACATCAGACAGGACCGATATTGACAGTTGATAAGATAAGTAAACATACCGTTATTATCTATTCTAGTCAGATCATATAGTTGACCATAGGTCAATTCAATCTCAATTCTGAGTGGTTAGTATTATAACTGATTGTATTATTTGAGTTATTTGACTTGTTCGTTACCAGCTTACCCTACGGACTAGCCCATACTTACATCTTGGGAACTCGGTAGTATAATTGAGTGGGAGTGTTAATCATAGATATGAACATCTATAGCTTCTGATGAAGAAGTGAAACATCTACAGCTAGAAGGACTTCATCTACAGCTAAGGTAAACATCTAAACTCTTAACTCAAGGATTAAATTGAAGATTTAATGGGTTTTAAGATTGAATTCCTATTGGGTTTTGCTCCTGGGAAGGTGTTAGAGTTATTGTGATGATTGAATTATGGTGTTGGTGTGATTTTGAGTTAGTTTTGTTTGGATTTGGCTGCTGAAAGTGGAGGAATTTCTGGGTTTGAGGGCCAAGTCGCAACTTTGTTCTTGATAAGTGACAACTCAACCTAAGCCCAGGCGCCTTGGGAGGTCTCTGCCTGGGGGGAGCGCAGCGCCCTGTTAGGGCAAGTAGCGGCCCATGCTTCTGGACAGAGGCAAGGAGGCTCTCTGGTTGGAGGGGCTCACTGCGACCTGTTAGGGCAAGTTGCGGCCCGCTTGGGCATTTTCACCTTGGGGAGTTTTATTTAAATGGAAACCTTTTCCTTAGGGCTCAGGATCGATTCCACTGCCTGGTTTAGTGGAACTCGAGGCCCCGAAGGCTAGGACTTGGTCCGGAAGCCTTTAATCACTTATTATTAATAGGATCCTATTTTATGATTGTGACTAGGGTATTGCTAGGGGCTCAGAACCCGAGATCGTGCTCGAGGGTCGTTCTTATTTACACTTACTCGGACCTGAGGTAAGAAAAATGTACCCAATACGTGTTATATGTGATTAGGGCTTGGCCCAACTATGATCTATTATCATGACTAGGGCTTGGGCCTCGAGAATGTTTATGCTTAGGCTATTGTTTTACATATTGATTGATAATTACTTATATGCTTTATGACTACTGCATGGATTCCGTAGTTAGGGCATAAGGCCCCGTTACATCAATATGAATAATGTTATGAGAAAGATAGATCATGGTGTTGTGTGGTTAACATGCATATGTGCGTATTATGTTGGGATATGCTTATCCATACTGTTTCTGTGTTGAGGTCTATAATCCTAGATCAGGGCTTGACTTATTAGTCAAGGACGGCAATAGCGCGCTGCGCGTTGGTCGAAAAGCTTAGGCCTAACTCAGTAACGTACTATTACGTTGATCGACTTAAAGGTCAATGGTTAACCAGAGGGTGGGGATAGCTCTATGGCTAGTGAGACAGAGTTAAGGGGGAGGGCCCAGGTTATTACTCTATGGTCATGTAGCTAGGGCATAGGCCCGGGAATTGGCTCTAAGGCCAACTGGTTAGGGCAGTGGCTCCAAGTTGATCCAATGATCATTTGCTTGAATCTAAATGATAGTATCTATGAGTCAATATTATTGATTATGTTGAATTGGTATTTCAAGGTTTATATTCTGTATTCATACATATGATGAGCTTTCTTGCTAAGCCTCGACTCACGGGTGCTTTGTGGTGTAGGTAAGGGAAAGGAAAAGCTTGACCAGCCATAAGTTGGAAAGCTTTGGTGGTGGCATGTACATATGCGGCTGCTCGACCACCCCAGCTGAGGGGTTATCACAGAGGAACTAGGGTTGAAGCCTTGTTTTGCCACTTAGGCCGGCTACGTGTAATTTTGATGTATACATACCTTTTTGACAGTTTAGTTATAATATATTTGGGATCCCATGTGTATATGAAACTTTTTAAATAAAAATCAATAGTTCTTTGACCAATGTTTTTAACCCTAACCCTTGTCACAGACCTTAGTTGCACATTTTAAACCAAATGACCTGATTAGCAGGTCTGACACAATTTTAAGTACACAGTGTAACAGTCCTAGATTAGGAGGACGTTACAGTTTATCATAGCATGCCCAAGGTGCCTGTTTAAGTCCATAGAGCGCCTTCTTTAGCTTGTACACATGATCTGGATGAGAAGGATATTTAAAGCTAGGTTCTTGGTCAACATAAACTTCTTCTTTTTGTATTCCATTAAGAAAAGCACTTTCGACATCCATTTGATGCAACCAGATCTTCAGTTGACATGTTATAGGCAACAAAAGACGAATAGATTCTAGTCTGGTCACTGCTGCAGATGTCTCACCAAAGTCAATGCCTTCTACTTGATTGTAGCCTTGAGCAAAAATTCGAGCCTTATTCCTTGTGACATTTCCAAACACATCAATTTTAATTTTAAAAACCCATTTAGTACCAACAATGTTGGCATCCTTTGGCCATTCAACCAAATCCCACACCCAATTCTGCCCAAATTGTTGCAATTAATCTTGCATTGCAGAAATCTAATGCTCATCAGTCAGGGCTTTCTTAGTCAATTTAGGTTCCACCATGGAAATATAACATGAATGAGATATTTCATTCATCAACTTACTTCTAGTAATCATTCTGTCATTTGGATTGTCAAGCACTACAGTATGCAAATGAGCTTTCTGAATCCACGAAGGAGGTCTGTTTTTGTAAATCTTAGCTAGTGAAGACCTTCGTTGGGAGTCAACACTATTGGTATTCAAGTGAGAGTCACTACTAGACATGTCTCCTGTATCCTCAGACTGACCTATGTTAGCTGAGCTAGTTGATGAGTCATGACAAGCAGGATCTTGATCAAGATGACTCCATTGAGGAATTTCAAGGATAGATTGATCATCATCAATGTTATCCTTATCTGAAACTTCCAAATCATCAAATCGAACATTGATTGACTCCATGACTGTGTGAGTTCTTTTATTATAAACTCTATAAGCCCGACTATTTTGATAATATCCATGGAAAACACCTTCATCACTCTTAGAGTCAAACTTTCCAAGATATTCTCTATCATTTAGCACAAAACACTTGCACCCAAAAATACTTAAGTAAGACAGATTGTTTTTCCTTTCCAGAGTTCATAGTGATTTTGAGTAGTACCTGTCTAGAGATGCACCCTATTACTAATATAACAAGCTGTATTAATAATTTTCGCCCAAAATCTCTTAGAAATGCGTTTGGTATTCAACATAACCCATGTCGTTTCTTGAAGAGTCCTGTTTTTTCTTTCGACTACACCATTCTGTTGAGGAATTTTAGGAGCAGAAAACTCATAAGCAATTCCCAACCGATCACAAAACTCATAAAACAAAACATTCTCAAACTCACGACCATGGTCACTTCTGATCCAGTACACCTTCACAATCTTCTGAGCTTTCTCATTTTGCATCTTTAAATAGAGAGCAGAGAACACACCAAAAGTTTCTGATTTCTCATGAATGGCATTAACCCAAGTATATCGTGAGAATTCATCAACATAAACCATGACATATCGCTTTCCATTCAAAATTTCATTATGGATTGGCCCCATCATATCAACATGAAGAAGCTCCATAGCTCATGTGGTTAACAACATTAAAATTGGAGGGTGAGAAGTCTTCACTTTCTTGGCTAGTTTACATGGTCCGCACACTCTGTCTTGAAGAACTTTGAACTTTGGGATTCCTCTAGCTGCCTTAGTCTTCGTAATCCTTTGAAGAACTCAGTAGTTGAGTTTACCCAATTTGTAATGCCACAATTCAAATTTCTGTAAGGAGATTCTGTGATAGAGAGTTCTGGGATCAATAGCATATTAATTGTCACTAGATCACTATCATGTCAAGACTGAGCACCCATCAGATAAAGTAACTATGTAGTGAGCCTTTGAAAAACTTACAGTGTTATTGAAGTCGCATAGCTGAGAAACACTAATTAGATTTGCTTTGAGACCTTCAACATATAAGACATCATTTAAGAATGGAAACCCAGTTAGAACTAACTCTCCATTTCCTCGAATAACTCCCTTATTGCCATCACTAAAAGAAACTAAACCTCCTTTTATTTCTTGAAAGGGGATAATGAGATTTTTGTTCCCAGTCATGTGCTTCGAACAACCACCGTCAAAGTACTACTGATCACCTTGAAACGCAAGTAGAGATGATGAGGCTAATAAATTTTGTACTCCAGCAGACTCTTTGGAATGGCTTTGGTCGTGACCTGCTGTGGGTTTCCATTGGACTATAGAGTGTCTCCCTTGGACAGGAGAAAAACTAACAGGTCTTGCTCTTCGTTCAATTACATTGCATGGATAAGATTGAAGCAAATAGCACCGTGGGCGAATATGAGCTCGTCTATGATAGAAATGACATACAGGAACAAACTTTTTTGATGGAGGAGGCATAGTATGTGCTTTTTTAGAACCAACTGGTGCAACATAAGATTTAGAACTGGAAAATTTGGACTGTCATTCAAACGAGAGTTGAGCTTGGTTGTTTGATGTCCCCGAGTCACCTGTCACTAGAGTATACACATCAGCTGAAGTAGATTATTTTTTATCAAAAGAGATATTTTTGAATGAGGATGAAAAAGGGGATCAACCATAGGAAAATATTGTCCTTTTTTATACAGTAGCTTGTACCCAAGCGCCTTGTTATCAAGATAAGGTTGTTGAATGTGCAGTGATTGATTTAAATGAGCTGTTATTCAGGAGGAATAAAGGATAAGGCTTATTGTGCATGCTCAGGATCTCCCTTAGTTGAGTAAAGTTTATCATCCAGGTCATTGAGTTTGGCCTGTAAGTCCTCGTTAGTAGCAGTACGAGACATGTTCATGTCCTATAGTAGTTTCAACTTTTGAACCATAGCTAACAATTTCTTATACATCTGCTCATAAGTTGTTTTTTGATCAAGAAATTTTTGTTTAGAGGAACTTGGCTGAACATCATCTTCTATATCATCAGGCAGAACACTCTTGTCCAAAAATGCAACCTTGCTCTTTTATTGGTCCGAATTGGCACTGGAATTACCATCCTTATCATCATAACTATCGCTCCAAGTAACTGCCAGTGCTTTTTTCTTCTTCTTCATAGTATTGGCATTTTCAGCTTGAATGTGACCAAAATCTTTACATTCCCAACCCTGGATTCCTCTAGCCTTTCGTTCTTGAGGCTGACCCTATTTTAGAGGAAAAGAAGTATGCTTTTTGAAAGAATTCTCTTTATTATTGAAGTTTTTTTGATTCATTTTCTTTTTCAAAAACTTAGCATAGTTTCTAGTTAAGAGGGAAACACTATTCTTAATAAAGGTATCAGCATGAAGAGATGTTTTGTCATGATCTTCTTTATGCAAAAAGGAAAGACTATCATCGGCCTTGTCTTTGTCTTTGTCATGTTCTTTCACTCGCTTATCTTTATGCCACATTTTTAAGGTTAGTTCGTAATTTTGAAGAGAACCAATCAGTTCATCCAGATCCAAAGTTTCGATGTCACGAACTTCCTCAGTTGAAGTGACCTTAGGCTTGAACATATATGGTAGCATGCCAAGAACCTTTCAGACTTGTTTTTCATTGGAATAAACCATGCCGAGGGCATAAGACTCATTTGAATTATTACAGAACTTTGCATAAAATTCAGCAACCATATCACCATCATCCATAGTCAAGTTTTCAAAATCTCGAGCAAAGAAGCGCAATCTTGATTTCTTGACACCATCAGTTCCTTCATTACATGTCTTAAGCTTCTCCCAGACATCTTTGGTGACTTCACAGGGCAATGTCCTTCATCTTGTTTGTCGAGACCGCATTGAAAATAGCATGAAAAGTTTCAGAATTGTAATATGACTTATCCATATTGTCTTGAGTCCAGTTAGTTAGTTTCTTGATGACTTGAGCATCACCTTCTGTAAACTTCAAAGGTGACCATCCTTCTGAAACAACCATCCATACTCGCTCATCAAGAGCCTTCAGAAATGCTCACATCTTGGATTTCTAGTAGGGGTAGTAAGCTCTCTCCAACAACCGAGGTCTGGTAGTAGATCCACCTTCCCTAAACATATCCATGACAAATATGACATTGTAAGGGTTGAGACAAATTAAGAAAGAAGATCTTTTAATCAAACAATTGATATGCAACAAGAAACACTTAAACATATAAAACAATCAATTACAGAGAAAATCCCATATCGATTAGACCAAAGGCTTAGATACCAATTTGAAAATGGCTTTTCTATCTTAAGTGATTCATTTTATGCTTGATTTGTTGGTATAATAGATGCACAATTAATCAACATAAAACAAAAAACAACTCAAGCCAATTTTACAAGGTTCACTGCCACAAATATGGCTAATCCTTGGGACCAAGCCTAGAGGAAATCACTGAGTATCAAGAATCAATTTACCCAGTGTTTTGACAACTGTCACTCAATAGAGAAAGTAAATCAATACACTTGCTAAAGTGATATAATCTTAGCTTTTTAACTAGTGTGTATCCCACTCATTCTCAACTTTGAATTTCCTCAAAACTTTTCTGAACTCCCTTCAGATTCAGTTGAAAATCTCCTCTAGTCTTAGATTCTCGGACTCCATTGATGAATGACTAAGAGGATATCGAATAATAAAAACTAAAAGAGTCAGTTTGGATTAGGGTTTTGTTAACTATATATAGAACAGAAGCTAATTGAATTTTTAACGAACTAACAACTCTGAAAATTAACAAACTTAAGACCCAAAGTTTAACAACTAAGAGAACAACTAATAAAACTAATTAGTTTGTAAAAGACACATGTGCTTAAAACAGTCCATGTACTAAAAGTGACAGACAAGACTACCACAAACACAATCATGACTACAAGAATAATTTTGCCAAACTAAAATCTAAAAAACTTGGTTCTCACATAAATGTTTTCAAAAAGAGGATCAAAAGCACTGATGCTAGAATTTAATGGAAGGAGGGTGGGAGTACTCATTAAATCAGCAATACGATGTTGTTCGAGCATTGTGGGAGAAGATGTTTGAAACAAGGGCAAAGAAGTGGACACGGTGGCAGTTGCATCCATTTTTTTTATAAGGTCTGGACATCTTCAACAGATGGAACATTCACTATGGAAAAATGAGTGGCAGGGGCAGAACTAGGAACATGTCAAGAAACAGGGGGACTAGAAAGACCATTCAAGCAAAGTTTTGAAGGATTGCTCTAACGAGAATCAGCTATGCTCTTAGTGTCAGCCAAAAGTTTAGGGAAAGAAGCATTCCTTCTTCTCATCTCCTTTGTTTGAATAGGTGGCTTTGATGGAAAAGATTCAGTCCGAGCAGATGTCACCGTAGACACCAAAATGGGAACAAGAGGAAGAGCAAGTCCTAAAGAGGAATCCACATTATTCAAAGCAATCAAGACTAGGTGTGTAGTTGAACTGGTATTAGAATCGTGTCCTGAACCAGAATTAGGTCCGAAAGATCGACTATGCTGAGCATTAGAGATTGGTTCAGATTGTTGAAATGAGTGAGTAGAGAATTTAGCAGTAGAAGCCTTTAAGATTTTAAAAGTGGTGGTGGTAGTGCTAGACTTCTTATTTTTCCATGTCATATTAGGAGATGGTGCCACGACAAAATCCTCGGGAATTTGGTCATGAGATGCTCGGAGGGGTAAATCTTGGTTGCATGAATTGGTGCGATCGAAGTAACTTCAGTCAAGAGGAGGATGATACCTCGATCATCGACGTCAGAAGTGTCAACGGAGTCAGAGACTTAAGAGGTGGAATCTTCTTTCATTTTGCTCGAATCCTTGGGATTTTGCCTTGAAGAAGAAGAGCGTAGTAGAGTCTTCTTTTCTTTGACCACAGAAACTCTCTTTAAACCATCTATGAGCATCTTTCAAATGTCAAGAGAATGTGGAACATTGTGAATGGA